>NW_028145599.1:1317500-1425000 GCF_977016875.1 Pavona decussata
TCGAGTTATAACTCAATAGAGGGAGGAGGCTTATTCAATATTTCTACAAATGCGTGAACAGGTTTCCCTCATTGAAATTAAAATGAAGGTTCACTCACTCTACAAGGACGACTACAATTTTTCATGAATGTTATCTTGTTTATCGATCGATCGATCGATCGATCAATCAATTGATTGATTGTTTGATTGATTGATTGATTGATTGATTGATTGATTGATTGATTGATTGATTGGTGGTTGATTAATTGATTGGTTAGTTGGTTGCAGGGTTGTCTCAGTTATGATATTAAAGATCTACTATAGCTCACAGATAGATGAAGTTCACAGTGTTCATTTCGTCGAGGACTCACAGTCAAAATTGATTCACCTATGCACGGTCAATAATTCAATATCTGATTTCTTTTTGTTCCAGATGCAAGGAGAAAACTTGCTTTCATCGGCAAAGAGGGCTACGATATCTTTGGAAACAACAAACTGTTTGCACCACGAATTAAGTGGGAAGAACTGAAGAGGAAAGCTGAATCATTGAAGTCATCTGCCCTGAGTTATGAGGAAACTTACAATGACATCAAAGCTTCCATAGAAAACAATGGAGCGTTTGAACAAGTATGTAGTAATTTCAGATTGGTAATCCAAATTGGTTCATACAACTGCCATGATATATGTATTACATCATTACGTTATAAACATGGCATGGTGTCAGAAGTGTTAGAATTCAAACACGGTTTAAAACACGAAAATCTCGCTCAAAATGAGTTTATTTAAGGTACCCTCACCGCTTACTCTAGAGGGAAATTGGCGTAAGTGGAAACAGCGATTTCAACTGTACATGGAAGCTTCAGGATCAATAAAGAAACCCGAGAAGCAACAAGTCGCCATATTCTTCATTTCGGAGAAGAAGCACTGGAAATTTACAACACATTCTCGTTATAGCCTAAAAACAAAGAATGGCTGGAAGCCTACTACAGTTACAAAACTTGCTCATACCCCTCGTTCAGTAATTGTGACCAGCAATAGAACTCTCTACAGGCGAAACAGGAGAGACATCATCAAGACTCCGGATGTTAAGAAAGACACCATCACGAGTCCAACAAGTGACAGAGGGATCACTAAGAGCCCAGGAAGTCACATCATCAAGACCCCTTACATCATCCGAACTAGATCTGGCCGAACTGTCCGACCATCCAGACTAAATGATTTTGCACATTACTAGTTGATTAAGGACTGTTAATCATTAACACGTTCGTAGGCCAAGTTGTCATCATCAGCTGAAAAAGTTAACTGTGTAATGGTCTTTGACATAAGGTCTTGGACAATGAACAGTGGACAATGTTGACATTTAGATTGCATGTTTATTACTCGTCACATTCGTTAGAGGGGAGATGACATGAAATACGTATTACATCATTCGTTGTCACGTGGTCTTTCAACATCGCAACAACTTCCTAACAGATCACAACCAGCGTCCAAAGTAACAATAGGCTAAATCAAGAGAAACGTTTTATCAGAGGAAACCAAGACATACCACTGCACGCTCAACAAGACCATTTGCTACTTATATTTCTATTTATGATAGCATTATGAATTCAGTGTCATGCTCTTTACAGATGGCCCAACAGATGTCCGAATTAGCTGGATTACAATTTAATGTGGAGGAGGAGCGTTTGATAGAAGCAAGGCTGGTCTCCCTGGACGAGAAGGAACTTTACGTTCAGGTAGCAAAAAATCGAGCGCTTTCTATGGTTCTGAAAGGACTCTCGAACGTTTTTTCCGCTCGAACAAATTACCAATGCAACGGAAAATAGCGAGCCATGTTCCTACCACATACGTTGCCTACATTCAAAGCAAACTCACATGCATTCATAAAATAAAACGCACGAAGATGTCTCAAAATCAACCAGCAGGGTTTCGGTTCGGAAAAAATCGCCATTAAATAATCGCTTATTCAATTTGGTTGAAACAAGTGAACAGCCCTTTAAATATTTGACGAACATGCCTACAAAAAATTACTGTAACGAGTATTCCATGAGATGTTAGATTTTGTCTTTCCCACAGTCAATACAGTATCTAGAGTCAGAGATGGAAGGCAGGATGATGAGATTGAAGCATATGCTACAAGACGTTCACAGTCAAGCCAAGCTTAATCGAGGCCATTTCTTAGCAATTCTTCAGGGCGTCACAGCTTTCGCGAGTTCTGGGATAGGCGGAGATCCGTTTGTAGCTATTGACGGGGCGTTAGGGACAATAACCAGGCTGGTAGATGCAGAATGCGTTGGAGAGCTCGGCAAAATGAAGGAAAAACTTAAAAAGTGGTTGACCTTTGGTCAAAACTACACTCCTCTGCTGGATTCAAGCGATTTAAATTTCAGTCAGATGGACGTTGATTCCGTTCCAGAAGTTATGCAGGTAACACCAAATGTCAAATGGAACAGTATTTTCCATTTGCACCATCAAATACCAGAATCTTGTTTAAAATAGCGAAATGTGATATGTCTTAACATTAACAGTTATATTCATGTGTCATAATTCCGAGATATTTGTATGTAATTAATGACCCGCCTTGCAATTCAGTTTATGCTGCAAAGAGGTTGAATAAACAATTATTATTATCATTATTATTATTATTATTATTATTATTATTGTTTCAAAGGGCCAGGCAACCAAAGGACAACCTCTAAGAGGTTGTACAAAATTTTGGAAACGAACTTTTCTGTTACACTTGATTCTGTAACGGAATTTCTGGAAATTCTGGTTGAATGGATCGCGCCCCGTATATGCCGCTATTTTGTTTTTACACACGGCCAACCTGACCCCAGAGTAACTGGTTGAACTGAAAACAAGATGATAATCTACTAAATCTCTGTCAGGGAGAACACGATAAAGCTACTTGCCGGTCGTAAGTGCAGATGTATTACCAAATACAAGACAATTTCAAAAATTATTCGGCCAAGGAAGGAAAGGATTTTTTTGTTAAATTACGTGCCAACTCTATGTACTTATACGTGTCTTACGTATAGATAAGGGTTTTTTGTGGTTCAGATAGGAGAAAGAAGAAGTCTTTCTCTATAGAAATCTAGTCATAGGTATTAAAACATGAAGAAACGTCTTTCTGATTTTTAATAGACCTTTTAATTAATTATAACATGCATGTTTATACCAATGAATAGTAAAGAGGATCGGTGAAAGGAGAAGCAAATGAACAAACCAGAAACGGAAACGAACGCGCAAGTAGAAGAACCAGCAAACGGAAGTTCTGGAGCGGAATAAACGGATAGCAAAATGACCGAGTTAACGATCAAACGGTCCACTAAGGCCTCACCACCAAGAACCAGTAACGAACGCTCGAAACTGGATGAACAGCTGAACGACCGAGTAAACAGCTATTTTGATGGTATGGGCTTCAAATGAAAGACCTGTCTTGTCAGGTCTTTCAGCTGTTGATCCGGTTTCGTGCTCTCATTCACTCGGTTTTTTGTTCATTGTTTTCACTGGTAAGTGCTTCTTTGACCGTGTCACTGTTAACTCGATCATTTGGCTGTCATCATCATCATCATCATCATCATCATCATCATCATCATCATCATCATCATCGTCATCATCTTTATTTATTTAAACACGGAATCCCTTTCATAAAAATGCTCTTCCAGAGAGCCGTGTAAAAGATACAATAAATCGTACAATATGGAAAATAGGAGTACTAAGTCTTAAGTATATATGAATAAATTACAAATTTAATACAATATAGAAAACATATAATAAAGCATACAACAGGAGATAATTAGAACTATAATGTATAAATAGGAGACGAAGGTCTTAAGGGCTGTCTGTTTGCTCATCCGGTTGTTCGTTCACTCTTTCTTAGTTCCACTTGTTTGTTCGTTTGCGTTTCTGGTCGTTTTCCCGTTTCTCCTTACTATTTCCTGGCATAAACATGTTATAGAAATGAAATAGATAACAAGTACACGATGAAAATTATCGGAAAAAACATGTTACAAACAATTCAATTGAATTAATTAAAAGCTATATAAGAACATTACGAAAAAGTTTCTTCATGTTTTAATACTTATGGTTGCAATGCTTTAAAACACCACTGGTATAGATGTATTATTTGTAGTCTTTTATCTTTGGAGTTTGGATATCAAGTTGGAAGTACGTGGTACTACCTTTACTGGCCACTCTCTTAGTCTAACATAGTACTCTCCCACCAGTGCAATCGCAATATACATCTGTGGCGAACTCGTTGAACTTGAACTTGAACTTAAACTCTGTGTGTTTGTCCGTAGTACAATAATCGTGAATTAAACCTTTAATTGTTTCAAATGCCTTTCAGGCCAGCCTTGGGATGAACAAAGAAGCCTTAACAAGTCAGCTCGTTTGCATGTTAGATGTGAATTCGCTGCCTGAAAGTTCACTTGTAGCAGAATTCAAGCAACATATTGAGTCGTTTTTTCTAACCGGAGAGCAACGTATTGAACTGATAGCAAAAGTGATGGACCTGGATAATGAGATCGGTGGACTCAACTTTGATATCCAACTTTTCCAGCAGACACGAGAATCGATAACAAATAATCAAGAACCACAAGGTACTTGTACCTTTTTAGAGGTCTGAAGTTTTAGTGTAATTTAATTTTTCCTTATTGTCTTAACAACCTGCAGCTTAGGTTGGTACCTGCCATTAAGTCGGACACTAACGAGTCGTTCCCAAAAAGCAAAGTAGAAAAGTAATCTCCAAAACCATTGTATCCTCTCCCCGCCACACACACACACACACATACACCCAGTTTCATCTCTTCCCAGGTTCATTTCGTCGGATTCGCAATTTACGTTTGGGGTTTTTCGAAGAAACAGAAACTAAATGGCCACCTTCTCAAGAATAATCAGAAGTTTGAATGGACGAGAAATAAAGTAATGTACGACAAGCGTCCAGTTATTGTTAAATGTGCAAAAAGTGAATTTTCATAGATTGAGACGGAAAAACATAAAAATGTTCCTTACAGTACCATCGATAAACCTAAATGGGTGGTGACTTATGTGCCTGTGGTTGGACCATTCCGATTGATGCTCTTCAATCAACAGTACAATTTATATGTTTCTTGCATCCTTGCTATCACTGTCCTGGCAGCAATTTACACCATTGTCATAGGCACTCTAACCTCAAAGTTTTAACGTAATTCATAACATGATTTGTGTGTTTTTCACTACCTTGACAATACCTGATATTTACTTTTAAGTCGGCGTTACAGTTGTCAAAAGTGGACTTTTCAAGTTGTGTAACTTTGGTTGTCAGTAACTGGTCTGCATCCTCACTCTAACTAAACTAACTTCGTCATTATCAAGTCTGCATTTAAGTACCTCAGTGTAGTAAAGGGGAGGGGGGAGCGGTTACATTCACGACTCACGTGCCTTGTTGTCTTCCAATCATGAATCACGCGTACATTTAAGAGCATTTCACGAATTCTGCATTTTGATGTATTTTGTGCCGGAAACTGGCTTCGGTGGTTAGTTGATTCGCTTTAAATTTAGTCTCAGTAGGCTAGATGTTGAAAAATTTCCGTCCCAAATCCTCACTGGAGACCTTACTAACAGCTGTGTTCAGCGGCAAAACTATAGATGAAGTGAATACACCAATTCTCGAAAATTAACTGGTCCCATGCAATGCGCTCCTTACCTATGAAACATTTTCCTTGAAGTCGTGGATTCTGAGAACAAATACGACCTTAACAACAGAAGCACCGATCTAGTACACACTTTTTAAAGCACAGTTTTCGATAGTGTGGTGCTATGCGTTGGAGCAATGTTTCAGTGAATTTCGCAGAGAGATAGCCTATCTATCTGATTTAGTGCTTCCCTGTTGTCAAGCTATTTATTTATTTATTTATTTATTTATTTATTTATATACATTACTTATACAGAAATTCCAGTTCAGCATAGCTGGTTTAAATGGAGATCTGTATAAAATAATAAGAATAAATAATCAAATATAGCAATGAAAGCAAAAAACCATTCAAAGAGTTCATGAAGGTGAAAAATTAACTAAGGTGATTTAGATGTTTCTTGACTCTCAGTTTAAAACTAGTGAGAGACTGATCATGACGTAAGTTACGAGGAAGAGTGTTCCAGGATTTGGCGGCATTGTACTTAAAAAATGTTTGAAATTTAGTAGTCTTGGCAAGAGGCAGGCGAATAAGGTCTTTGTTCCTAGTGTTGTAGTTATGGATCTGCTCCGAGGAGTGGAAGTCATCTAGCACATAAGCTGGGGCCAAGCCATTGATACACTTATAGACCTGTATGCACTTTTTGTATTCTCTGCGACATTGAAGGGATGTTTGCTGTATATCGGTATCAGTAGCCTTGCGACACGCAATTATTCCCGAAGCTCGCTTGAGAAGACGGTCAAGGTAGATCTTGTTTCCCTGACCGCAACCATCCCACACAACGCAACAGTAATCGAATAACGGTAGAACCATAGCATTAAACAGAGTAATGCAAGCTTCTTTTGGGATGACTTTTCGGGCTCTACGAAGCATTCCAAGGCGGGACGAGATTTTATTTCCGATATGATCAATGTGTTCGTTCCAATTTAGGCAAGGATCCAGAAACACGCCCAGATATTTTTAAATTTAAAAATTTGTATACCCTTTCAAGATCTGTGTCATTAACACTAACTGCGAATGGCTGGACTGAGCTCAATTTTTGGTGAGTTCCCAAAAGCATAACTTTGGTCTTCGAGTGATTTAACATGAGATAGTTTTGGTTCAACCATCCGACAACGTGGTCGAGATCTTGGGACAAAGCAGCCTCAATAGCTTGCACCGAACTGCTTTCAAAAAACAACAGGGTGTCGTCAGCGTAAAGATGGACTTTACAGTACTTTGTAACTGACGGTAGATCGTTAATATACATTATGAACAATAGAGGTCCCAAGGCAGACCCCTGGGGCACACCATATAATATGGGTTCAGCGTCAGATTGCATGCCATTAATGATAACACTTTGGGTTCTATTAGTAAGATACGCATTGAACCAATTCACTGAAGACTTACTTAGGCCAAAATCTGCTAATTTCATAAGTAGTAAATCGTGGTCGAGGGTATCGAAAGCCTTAGATAGGTCCAGAAATGCTAGGCCTGTAAGTTTTCCTTTGTCGATGTTGTGTAGGATAGTGTTAGTAATATCGATTAGGCTGGTAGCAGTAGAATGTAGTGGACGGAAACCGGATTGATAAGAAGATAGGAGCTTGTGCTGTAGTAAGAAATTATAAACCATTTTGTGAACTGCCTTTTCTAGAATCTTTGCAAAAACTGGCAGAACTGAGATTGGGCGATAATTGGAGGTATCGGATTTTGAACCAGACTTGAACACTAGAGTTACGATGGCATGTTTCCAGCTTGCAGGAATAGACCCCTCATTTATCGATCTGTTCTGATCTGATCTGATCTGTTTACATGGTCAAGCTATGACCATGTAACGAAACTGGAAGTAATTAATTGTCTTGTAACAACATTTATAGCTATGTAATGTATCTGACCACCCAAGCAGTATTTTGTACAGATACATCAATTGTACGTTTGATTTTAGGGGGTTCTGCCTTGAGTGGAGACCTTCGCCTGACATTCTTGGAAAATCTCCTTGCTAGTTACAACAAGATTGAAGAATCGTTTATGAAGACAGTTTACAAGTTGCGAAAAGCTATAAACTTCCGAACGCTGTGGGAAGTGGACAGTCCATTAGCAACATTCAGACGAATAGCAAGTGAAAACGCTGGAGGAACCGGGAGACTAAATGCAATGACTCAACTTACGTCAGTCCTGCAAAACTTTGAGACGATTGAAAACCAAGCAGTGAGGTGTTTCACTACCAACATATACACACCTGGTATTAAAAGATGGACTTTCGACAGCGTAAAGAATAAATCGGTAGGCCTTAAGAACGATGAGTCCCAAATACCATACCAACACCTGCTTTTCTAGATATAAGACGCACTAATCCAGGATTTGCCTTTCATAGGTATTCGATGGTCTACATGCTGACGGTTTTACTACATTCACCATCAATATTGACAGCAGTTGCTCCACCTGCTACAACATCAGGCTACTACAGGTATGTAATAATAGTAACATATTATCAGATACTAGATAACCTCGACCAGCTGCAAATGTATTTCTCGCAAAATTTTTATGAGGGAAAAAAATGCCATATTAAATGAGCGCCAGGATTGTTAAACTAGAGATTGGGACAGCGCCTAAATATTTTTCTGCCGCGCTCAAATCGAAAAATAGCATCGATAAATGTGTTTGAACTAACCTCATGGTACAGTTTCCAATTACACAGTATCATAAGATAGCGAGTACAAGGTAATCCCTTCGGATAGTTAGTGTCGCTCGTTTCCAAAGTATTTTCAAGTCCTAGGGCATTACTATAAACAGCCAAAGTAAATTTCTAGACAAATTCGAAATTTCTGTAAGTGGCCCTATATTTATAAACGATAGAAGCCCTTTACGTTTGCGGCAAGAAGACACTAGTTTAGGATTCACACAGTGCCCAACCCGAAAAAGGACTTTTAGTGTCCTTACTACAATCCTGTCACTTTACTTTTGAAAAACTTTCTGTCGAAAAGCCGGACGTTTTCCTTGGGTGTCAGTCCATTATCGAGTGTTGTGAAAGCGCCACCAGAAATATGATACTTTCCAAAGAACGTCATCGTTATGCAACGGGAATGAGCAATATAGTAACAGTGGCGATATATATTTTGGCGCAACACTCGGAAGCCAATTTTAGACTAAGTTATTTCTTAACATGCCTTTCATATTTAAACAGTCAACGCAATGATAAATCACTGATAAACGTATCCGAGTCTCATTCACTTCCGTTGTGACCATTGATCTCTCCAGCCATAAGATCTCAAACGAGCCGATGATTTCAACTTCTTTGCGTCACACAGTTGAAGACAAATTTGCTTGGGTGATTTAACATCCAAGTTGAACTGTTGGCGACGGGATGCGTGCTAAAAGACTCTAATCAGCAAATCTTGATGGAATCAAACGAGCGACGACGCCGAGAAGCCAAACTGAAAGCAATTTCACGTTTCCAGAGCGCGCGCTTTACTAACGCTATATTTTATGTGTTATACAACTACAGACAAATACTAAAAAATAAATGTACATATATACAAAAAATGTTACTGTATATATGTTATAAATAAACTTTTTCTCTAAGTGACAGAATCTGCAGGGAAAGTTTTCTACCAACTCCTTATGCCACTTGGATTCATGGAGCAATTTCTATTAAAACAATTTATGGTAGTTTTTGCAACACATTTCGGTCCAAATTGATCAAGATTTCATTAGCAAGGTGGCAGTCATTGGGAAACAAATCACGGTAGGGAGCTACATTTCCCGCCGCTTTCCTTTTAATATTTCGTGGAATAGCTTCAATCGACTGAAAACAGCGTAGGTAATTGGTCTTTATGTTCAGTATATTTTTAAATTCCTTAAAGAAAAGAAACTATCATTAGTATTTCAAGACACCATAGTTAATTGAGGAACTGGTTATGAAACTTGCCATGACAACAATGGTGCTGCAATTTATGTTGGAAGGGCCGCAACCGTGCACAATCCTTTGTTTTAATGTTTACACTACAGTTGAATATCTTAACAGGAACGTTTCCATTGGTCAGTAGTCCTACACATTTCAAAATCTATTGTGGTCAGTGCACGGTCAAGGCCAAAAATGTTAAAGTGCTACTACGATCAAAACTTCATGTCACGTATGAAACAAAAATACGTTCTTTACAGCTTATCCGATGTGGCTGTACCTGTCTTGGTCACTGAAATGAAGTTTGGGCCCCGTAAATTGAAAATATTAAGCCTTGAAAACTGGTGTTTTCGAGTCCGCCATTACGAATTTATGTTCCAGTGAGCCCGCGGTATGAAAGTGATTGGAGTTGCGGTATTTTTATTCAAACCTATTGTGTTTTTGTCGTGACGTAATACTCTCAAGTCGCTGATCGAGCGAGTACTGTAGTCCTCCTTCTGGCGACGAATTTCAGAGCTGTTTTGACCACAGAAAGCTCTCTTGGATCGTCTTCGCATGATATAGGCAAAGGAAATAAAGAAGTGCTGACTCTGTAGAGCTAGTTCCGTCTGAAGAAGAGGCAGCCGAATAAGTTCAGCAGCTAGCGCTTTTGCTACAAGAGAAGGAAGGGCAGACTTTGCTGAGTCGTTCATCTCTCGGGTAAGATATTAGAGATAGAGATTGATATTTAGATGTGTTATTTGCTGTGTTAACAAAACAGGCAAGCTTTTAAAGTGTAGTGCCTGAGAATCCTCAACAATTTCTCTTGACTATTAGCCAGTTCATTCCCCGGAGGAAGGCTACCGGAGAATCAGTTGAATTGAAATCGAAGTCAAGTTTAGGTTTTTAGCTTTGCTTTCGAAAGTTTGCCTTGGTGTTAAATTAGAGTGCACAGTTAAGTTTCGGTTCCGAGTAGGCTTACTGTTTTTGCACTTTTTTACCATGGAAAAAGAATATACATTGTAGTGAAAAGCTCTGTACAATGGCCTGAATTTAAGCTGATCGTTCCCTTGTAATTGATGCTAAGTTTCCTCTTGGTTCAATATTTTCTCAGGTGCAAATGTTCAAATTGCTCCCTTGAGCGACTTACCAAGCCTGGAGAGTGCTGGTGCTGCATGGACATCATTGTATCCAGATTTGAATAAGAACAGTAATCAATAAACAAATAAATTTGCAAGGCAACAACAATTTGCAATGATTTGTTTTCGTCCCTTGCACCATCATGAACAATGTAATAGTATTAACAGTCTTTTCTGTGTACATATATATTTTTTTAAGGTGGCTCACATCAGGTTAAACACCACTGAACTGGATGCTTTAACGCACTGAAGAAATGACTAGCTTTATTTATTTAATGAAAATTTATTAACATGCTTTCTGGTAACAAGCATCCACCTAGGCAAATGAGGGGAGGAAAAGTAGGAATTTTGCAAATATACATTGAAAACAATATTCTTGGGAGTTAAAGTTTGTGATTCAGGTATTAATTGAAATTTTTTTGCTTATTCTAATGAAGGGTCAAATCAACCTAACAACAAACATCCTTTGTCCTACATGTCTAAGGGCAAACCCCCAAGCAAGTGTTGATGAGTTTGATACACTGTTGCTGTGGTAACAGTTCTTGTTACTTTCACTTTTGGTGCAGTGAGAGATGGGCAAATGCATGCCACCAAAATGAAGTAAAGTTGAGACTGTTGTGAGCCACCTTTGATTTTTTTCTCAAGGTTGTTGTTCTTGATCAGTGTTTATTCTTAGAAAATGTAGATTCAATTTCATTTGTACAACAACAAATTTATTGGTGAAACAAGATTCTGGCACTCTTTTTCAAATGACCATAAAAATAAAATTATTTTAAATGTACTGCAGACAATGAACCATGAACCTTATTCCAAAATGGCTACCATATTAATATTGTTTATATTCAAATTAGTATTTATTTAAAACCACACCAAAAGATTTGAGTTCTGGTTGCTATACATGGCTCAGGAATGTCTGTGCTTCAGCTCCCTATTAGCAGGGAGCAGGGGATGGGGAGGGGGGGGGGGGGTGGAGTGTCATGAAAGAATAAGCAGTGAAAACAGAGGGTCACATAAATTTATGCTCTTGCAATCATAATTTATAGTATGACAGACAAAATAAAATTTGTTAATTTAAGTCAAGTCAAGTATTAAGTATTAAAATATTAATGTAAAGGAAATGTGTAGCATAATGGAGTTATATGATGCCAATGGGCTCTATAGATGATTTGAATTATGTTGGGGCAAAATGGTTCCACTAAGTAACTTACAGTTTGCCTCCATTCTTGTTTTCTTTTTCTGGTATTTGAGCTACGTTGTATTACCTGTTCAGGGGGAGGGTCATGAAATTTCATTTGCATAGCTATGAAGGGTCACATCATTTTTATTGCTCAATTTAAAATCTCCACCTCACTCCCCCCCCCCCCCCCCTCCCCACTAATTTCTGACCATTCCCTAAAACAGAAGCCTATGTTATGGAAAGAGTTACAAAGAGGAGGCATGATGAATGAAGAGAAAACAGTTCTTTTATTGATTCTATTTGTCAACTGGTGGTTGATGACAAAAGATCAAGAAAAGCCCTTCAGAAAGGTCAGTGCTCTTCAACTGCTAGTTTAAGGAGGAGCACTGGCCTTTTCTTGGCTGTCCACATTTTTCACGTGTTGTGCTCTGCAAGGCTTGTTTTGGCCTGTATTTAATAGTAAGAGCTGGGTTTTGACGTTGTTGCAACTCAGCGTCTGAAAAATAAATCAAAATTTAAAATACATTACCAATTGAATCTAATTGATAAGAAACAACTGAATGTGAGGTTTTCTTAAAACCTTTCTTAAACCAAAAATTCAAACTATTTCTTCAAGAAAACCACTTAAAAGAAAGAAGGAACCCTTTTGTAAACGCCAAAGACCACCTTATCGAAAGCTGAGTGAAAATGGATAATTAAAGTGGTTTTCTTCGCGTTTGTTTACACAGTTTTTGCCACAAGCTTTTGCACAAGCAAAGTAAACACAAGCTTACTCTTAGCTTATCGCACTGGGATGTTTTGGAAATGCTTCGGAGGGAAAAGCTAGTTCCGGGAGCTAGTTGCACTTACGTTATTTACTCGTTCAATCAAAGTTTAGTACTTTAGAAACGCAATATAAAATGTGTATAAAAATTTGTGACTGCTATTTGTATGGGTGCTGAACAAGGTATCGAGGAATCACCAAAGATAAAAAACTATTCACACATTTCACCCACTTTACATAAGCTTACCTTTTGCCGCTCCTTCCCCTTCGGAGATTTTTTTCAGGTTCACGATCTCCTGATCGCTTACCCTTTTCAAAAGATCAGGTTTAATTTGTGTTCACTGACTTGCGTGGAATGCCCGAGTGTCCCTCGAACTATAACTAAACCGAGAAAATAGCAAAACGTGCAAGACAACAAACTGGACCCACACATCTCTCGTTCTGTCGGCCGGACTCGCATGCAGCGCAATTCCTGCCGCTCGATTAGAGCAGTTGTTATACCACTGAACAACACAGCGACTTCCCACCATTGAAAGAACGAAACATTTTTCGAAAACGTGTTCGAAACCGTATGAGAAGTTAGCCTCGTAGGGCTCGCCTGGGCTTCGAGTTGAGAGTCTGACGTCACTTGTTTTTCCCGGGTGACCCGGCCTCTGTTGTCATTGGACACCATCTGCCTTTGGTAACCAGGCCGTAGGAACATGGCGGTTCAATGGCGGATGAAAATTCGTGGAGTTTGAGCGCAAAAAAATCGCACTTTCCTTCATCTTATGAGGATATAACTTGGAGATCATGTACTTTAGGACATAAACTACCAATCAACCGCAAATAAAAGGTATTCGAAAATTTGATCGTAGTAGCACTTTAACAAAAACATATAACAATGAAATTTGTCAGGCTTCATAACCATTGACTTTTATTAACTATGAAGACACGTAAGGAACTCTATGTTCGGACCAGAATAAAGTAGTGTTGTCTACAGTTATAGATTTGTTATTCCAAAGAATATATGAATTTTTGTTCGGAAAAAAGAGCTAAATCGCGAGTTCAGGCTGCGACATTGTAATTACATTTGAGAAGAAAGTGGCTACCATAGAGATAGAAATTCGGATCGAATCCCCTCCTTTTATCATCCGTGTCACTCAGAAGTCTGCCAATCCAGGCTAGGCGTTAAGATATTACCAATACGTGAAAACGCATGAAAATCATTCCTCCTCTTCTGATACATGACTATTCTTTTCATTTTGTCCTTTTTGTTTTTTTCATAGAAAGGCAAGCGGAAAGGTTTCTCTAAACGGTTTTAATGAGCGGTGCAGGAACAGTCAGGATAGAAACTGCATGCATCGATTGCGATACACCTACGGTGTAAAACCTTCACAAGCAATCGGAAAGGCTTAGTTTGTTTTCTTTACTGCTTGAAAACATAACGTAAATAACATAGGCCACAAAACGTTTGACGAAAGCGAGATTAAAAAAAAACCTCAATATTTCCGCTTTGTCTTTTGAAGGCATCTTTCAGAAAAACATTATTTCTGTCAGGTCTATTTATACCTGAAAATGTGTTTTCTATACAGAAATACACTCAACTAATATGAATACTAATGAACTCTAATCATCTTGGTTTTCCAAGCCGGGATACTTGGCGGTGTCACTGATTGATAAAATCCATCTCTTTTTTGTAAAACATACCATGGCATTTCGTCCAATACGTGTCTACCTGTCAATGGGATTCAAATTCTAGCAATATACAGAATGTTTGGCATATGAGCAAGACCAACTGGGCCAGTAAGCGGAAGGTCAGATTCGTCTTATATTGGCTTTAGTTAAACGTTTAAAGGTAAAAAATAAGGGAAGTAATTAAAAAGAAAATAATTCGGCGATAGGTATAGCTTGGCGTCGCCAGTCAGTAGAATAGTCAATAGTGACCCTATGAGGCAACCAAAAAAAGGCCTATTGGTTGCTGATGCTTTTTTAACAGTTGGCACGTTTGAATTACAAAACAAATGTTTGCACACAGATACCTTCCCTATTAGTAGTGTCATGACAGTAGCTAGCACTACCCCAGAAAAAAAGTGGCCGCATAAGAGGATGACTTATTTTTACCTTTATTGCTAGTTGCATATCGAGCTAACAGGTGAGGAGCCCCAAGCAAGCACAGTGCCTCGTATCATTCAAGGCAAATTGCGCCATCTCAGTGCCTCCTACTTCCGGGCTGGGGATGGCAGCACCAAGTTATACCATCAGGATTTGGGGTCCTATAGACAGGTGCCATTTAATCGGTTTGCGATCACTGATGTCCAGGCTTGCCGAGAAGCAGAACAGAGTGGGACAAGTAAGTCTCCAAACGAGGAAAATATGAAATATTAGCATCTCTGTTAAACTATTCGTAGGTATTCATAGCCAACGCAGAGAGCAAAAGGAGGGTTGTGGGCAGTTCGGTGTAATATTAAAATTGAAAGAGCTGAAAACATCACAACATAATACAATTTGATAAATTTCATTATTTTATTACCTAGAACGGCTTCTCTTCAATCTTTTATCGAGAAGGACTATAATATTGATAATACTGTTTACTGTAAAATGAATGGTTAATAACTTCTTTAAAAGTTTTAAATACTTAATTGACCAAATAAACAAATACTTAATTGTTTTAAATACTTAATTTCTTACATACTTTGTAAGGCGCATTTGATCATATCCACATGTTAATTTGCGCCATAGAAATATTAATTATTATTAATTATTATTATTGACCTCCAACGTTTCGATGCCCTTCACAACTTCACTGTGACGAAATAAGCGAGCTACGTTATACAGTTTAAAACAGGGCGGGTAGTTGAAACGTGTTCTCTACCCTCCACCCGCCGTGCTTTGAAGTAACGGTGAGCGCGTACAAGATGTAGAGTAAGAAAAAACTAAAAGTGATGACAAATTGGCGAGCTACGAGAGGCTAATTGAAAGCGTTTGCATGTGAAATGCACCCCAGAAACAGAGTCAGAGAACACAAAATTGATGTTCAGTCCACTTGGACGAAGGGTGCCCGGCTAAAAGATTAATCTTGTTTCTTGCTGCTTGCAGCAGTTGCTACCGCCAATGCGTTACTTCAGTTCACAGACCATGGGGTCTTTCAGAGAGTGGGAAGCGGACTTAAACTGCTCAGCCCAGAGAAGCCTAGGAGATCGGTTGTGAATGTTGTGCGGGTGCACCGTGGGGTCTCAACTTTTGACCTTTCTTTTGTCACCAGTGTCACGCATCAAACAAACTTCAGTTCTTGTGTCAGTTCAGTTCTTGTTCTTGTGTTCTTATGTCAAACCTTGCACACCTTTTCGCCTGTTTCCTACATGTAAATCCACTAGCGTAGGTGCGGTTTTACGTAGTGTAAAATTTATTTTAGTCTTTTAGGTAGGTATATATACAGGTCACTTATGTTGTATTGTAAAACTCCCTGACGAAGTGTGCGTTAGTCACACGAAACGCGTAGGAGGAAATAAATCGTTTTACAACTGTGAGAGTTCGCAGACGTGCTGCTCACTAGTTTTATCTAAAAAATTCTATATTAAAAAAAAACTTATTCAATGTAACGGCATTCATGTCTTTTTCATTTCTATTTTATTCCAAGTGAACTCTGTGTTTTGCATCAACGAAGATGATAGACGGTGGAAAACAATGTGCACACATCCTCTTACTCGGAATCAAGGTGACGATCGTCTGCTCGGGATGGAGGAATGCAGAAGCCCATTTGGAAATTACGAGCTCCACATTCCAGTGGACGAAGAACTGTCCTGCAGTGATGATATACCAATCACACATCTGAACTGTCGCGACTTGGATGTAAGTTATTGAAGTTCTAACTTACAAACTGCAGTGACGGGGCCGCGGAATCTTATGTAAACACGTTTTCACTTGCATCGAAACATTTTCGGCCTTTGAACTGGAGCATGAGCCCTTAATTTCTTGATAACAAGTACAAGGTTGTACCCTCGGATAATTATTGTCGCTCGTTTCTTTTTAAGCACTATTGCGTTACAATAAAAACACAAAGTAAATTTTGAACAAATTCTAAACTTCTGTGAGTAGCCCCAAGAAGAAACTAATTTAGGATTCACACGGGGCACAACCTTAAAAGGGCTTTTAGTGTCCGTACAACAATCCTGTTACTGTAATACTGGAAATCTTTCGGTCGAAAAGACGGACGTTTTCCTAGAGCGTCATTCCTGAGTAAACATGTTTTAACTAGCATCGAATTCGAACCATTGGGGCATGCGGCCTTATTTCCTCGAAGAATAGGTTGGGGGCCTAGGCCCCCTGGGTCCATCCCCTAGATCCAGCACTGAACTGTGGTGAGTTCCCCTAATTTAACATTGTTTTCAACTTGAGATGCTTGGGAGCATTTCAAACAAACTGGTTAGTTCTGTTTGCTTTCCGTGAGACTGCTTTAACTTTTTGTTATTTCATTGACACAATTTAATTTAAGGAGACGGCATTCATAGACCATCACGATTGACTCGAACAGAAACATTGACTATTTTTTATTCATTGTTCACGGAGGGTATGTCATATTCCTTGTTATTAAAAACTGGATCATTGTATAATGCAATTCCAGGGATTTGATTGGCTTAGCGGCCATGGTATATGAGCCATTATACCATGCCCGAGGAATGGTGACCATTAAATTGTCTTCTGGTTGTTTTTTCAAAGCGAAATCAGCAAGATCTAGCCATAATTCTTGATTGTTTTTACGTATAAAACAATTATTCCACTCGCGCTTGTAGGATATGAGATGATTATAGCCAACTCGGCGCTACGCGCCTCGCAGGCTATCTATCATCTCATATCCAACGCGCGCTCGTGGAATAATTGTTAATTAGCCACGATGTACTTCTTTTTTTTTATTAATGCAAATATAAACCTGGTGGACTATCTGCACCAGATAGTGTGAATACAATGATATTTCCCGGTAATTACGGCTCAAATGGGTGGAACATTTCTCATTACCTTAAATTCAAAACTATTGAAACTCAGGGCCCGAATCCGCGAACTGCTTAAAAAAACTATGCAATGTGAAATTGTCGCGGGAACATCTATTCTGCCTACCCTTAGAAGTTCCGTAGGAATTGGAAAGGTCCTTCTCTTTTTGTAAAGCACCTAGGCAAGGTCTCCTTCTACATATTCATTTGTCCCCTATTCAGGATCTTGAGAGCCTAACAACACATTTGAAACAGATAATGACAGTTATTTGAAGACCTTATCTGTCATATATTGTCTTTAGGAGTCAAATAAATCCTACCGTTCCGTTTTGATTATTCTATGACCCAGGCCAAGAGGGGTCGCAAACAATTTCAAGTTTGAAAATGCGAAATTACTTACACAAGTTTACCTTGGGTATGCTGCTCGACTTGCAAGAAGACACAAGTTTAAAGACATTTACAAAATAACAAAGAGCTGAACTTGGCCGTCAATTCGAGTCTGTTTAAAGTGAACACAAGGCATTAAAAGCTACGTGCGACTCCATTAGGGCATTGGCTTTGAGCCTGAACCCCTTTATAGCCCCTGCATTACTTTACACGAAAGTCAACATTCTTGTATTTCATTTCAGCTGACGAAATTCACCAAAATGAACGTGTGGGCGCATTTTTACTATTGGGCCGCGCAATACCCCACTGGACCAGACGACCGATTGTGTGAGCATTCTGCACGAAAGCGTGCAAAGATGCACAAGAAATATTAAGATCTTTGGTGTCTCTACGGATCATTAAAAAGCACTTCAAAATTTAACTCAACTGATGTATTGACGTTAAATCAGTCAATGATAAAATTATCAGTAAAGAAATATATTAACATAAATATTTGACAGGTATACACGCATCAATAAAATGGCATTTACCGCTGCAACTCAGGCTGCAACTCGTCTTTGTTTCACAAGTAGATCAAAGTGTTCCTCTGTATTTGATAATCAACTGCTTAAGTTGCGTACTAACTACGAGGATCTTTCTTCTATACGATCTTTCATCTGCAGTTCAAAATATATGTTTCATATATTTACATTCAATTATTCATCTTTCACGGGTATATTACGAACTCATAGTATGACCTGCTCTCAGTTGGCTTGATAGCTCACTGTACCGGTATCGCAGAGGTCATGGGTTCGAATTTCGTTCAAGCCTTAATTTTTTCCAGGCTTTCTTTTCGCAACTTTAAGTTGCGTACTGATTACGAGGATCTTTCTCCGCTTTCATCCGCAGTTCAAAGTATTTCTTTCATATATTAACATTCATTTTTGGTGATCACTGTTGGTCAAATCAATTTTCACAGTTCAAGTGGATTTAAAAATTTGAGGCAGTTTAGAAATGCAGACATGGGTTTGGTTTCGTTTAAGGTTTTTCTGATCATCCCTTTCAGCCCGCAAATTTTTTACTCTGTATGTTCCCTATACAATGTATATTTCTTATGACACTAAAGGGGAGAGTTTGCTGCGTTCGACGAAGGAAATTTTTTCCCTGTTGGGCGGGTTAACACCAAGTTTAGCCCCGGCTCTTCTCCTCGCTTTTATGCAGCGTCATTATTGTAATAACTTAAGCAAGGTATCACGTTTGAAGGTGAAGTTTCTCGGTTGCTTGTATTATAGCAGTCAGGAGTCGAGATAATCGTTTGTAGAAGTTTTATATATCCGCATTCCGCAATGTTGTCGTCATTCTATCTGCATTCGACAAAAAACACCTATGCTGTCGTTGCTTGATCGATATACAGTAGCGAATTTTTCGCCCTTGTTTTAGGAATACCTTCTATGTACAAAGCTTTACCTTTTTTGTCTTTCCTTCAAAAATTAATAGCGACCTTTCACAATCTCGGGTTTGGAGAAACTTCAACCGTATACAAACTATAGGAGCTCTAGTGGAAAAAAGAAAGTAATCCCTTCTATTCTCGACTTTATTTACCCTTGTCTATTAACACTTGAAATTAACTGGAGAGTTTTCAGGAGTTTTCAATTCACATTAATATTTGTCAGTTTGTGGTATTTTGGTCTATGTTTCCATGGCAATTGCTTGTTCCCAGGACTCCCGTTCACTGAGCTGTATCCTGTGGACGGTCCCTGTGGACTGGAAGTCTTTTTTTTTCTTATCTCGGGCAGCAGGGGTGGCTGTCCACAGGATACAATTGTAGTTATTGATTTCGAGAAGAAACTTCAACTATTCCGTAGAGATAATGATTTTAGCAATAAAGAAAAGCCGCATAAAATTGGGAGGCATTTACAACGAAATAAGTCCGATTGAAAGGAACAGGGAAAGGTCTACCGTAGCTGAACTTTAAAATGTTGAGATGTGAAACGCATTCATACAATCTTTGATTATTGCTAGTTCAAATATGAAGACTTCTTATCTCTGGGGTCCATTCAAACCTAGGGATCAAAAGAAACTTTTCGTCTAATTTATTGTGGTTTTTGTTGTTTTCTTTCCCTGGTATTGCCTTTACTTTAGCTTCCTTTCTTATCAGTTGTAAATTTATTAGCATTCGTTCTGAAGTTCATCTTTTCCGCTCATTAAGGCATCCTAGTTGTCTCTGGAAGCAATCCTACGGCGGAGAGTCGCGCTGAAAGATCATTTCTTCAACTAAAGCCACCTCCGGTGGCGTTAGGTGTTAATAAAAACATGCTTAACTTGATCACCAAAAATTATTGTCCATATCAAGTGAAGCATTGAATATCAACATGATCATGAGTGTGAGGCTTCCCTGACTAGCAATTTTGCTTCGTCACCTTCGTCGAAGATTTAGGTGTATTTTCCTTTCCAGTACACTAATGATTTGCTGTAATTTTTCTCAAGTTCTATACTTCAACATTTCATACTAAGGTGAGTTTGAATACTCTTTTTAAGCTTGAATAAACTTAGTGACTAACGGGTCCATGCAGTCTGTCTGGCCTTAGTGCCAAGATGCCAAAGATTTGACACCCCGTTAAGTTCAACTCGTTTCACTCCACTAAGGTCGACCAGAATCTCAGTGTTTTATCCCCCCCCCCCCCCCCCACACACTCAGTTCATTCACGTTAGTTATTTTCAAACTTTCAGTTGTCGTCTCCAAGGCTGAACATAATTTTTGTTATTTCAGCTTAAGTTCCTCCTACCACGCCAGTGAGCAACAACTGGTGTACTTTTCTGAAACATAATTGTGAACACTTGCTGCTAAGCCTGCCTCCACAGTTCTCAGCTAAGCTTGTCAGCAAAGTAAACAGTTTTGCTATTGGTCAAGGAAAGAAGGCCAACTTTAAACATGCAAGCGGACTCCATCAGTGCAAAACTTTTTACTTAGCTGACATTGTTTAATTAGCTGACATTATTCATTTCCACACTCAGACTGCTAAAAATTCTAACTTACAACCTTATTATTTGCATTTGATAACGGCGACAGGATGACGCCGAAACGTCATGTTAGATTGCGTTAATTTTTTTTGTAAAATAATTAACAATACAGGTTACAAAAGGCTGATGTGTACCTAGATTAAACTCAATAATGATTATTAGGTAGCACTAGGCAAACTCCAGAGCAGTAGCTTTCTGGGTACTACAGCATCAGTACAAGTGTCGGAATACACACATCCCTCTGTCATTTTAGACGAAGTTGTTACATGTAAAATTCCTCAATACAACACGATGTGTTTGTAGTCTTGGTAAATATTCAAATGACCATCTTGATCCTTGATCGCAACCGAATCCCCTGAAATGATTGCGTACGCGTTTGGGGTGAAATCCCACAAAAGAAAATGCTATTGTAGCCTCTAGCCTCTCATTTACGGTTGATAATCCTCGCGACGCGAGCTGAGAGTCTGGGACTGGCAAGTTGGCCGGGCAGCTTCTCTCAGGCTGGAGACTGAGCACGAGAACACGGAGCAGTCCACGGGCAACACCTAGACTACGAGTAGTCCCCCATTTTTCCTAAGGGATAGTAGGGCGAGCGTAGTCTACTGGCAACCAATCAACGCCAAGTCACTTCCTTGGGAGTTTGATCCTCTCTACCTGTGGTCAGCAGTTTTTATGTTTTCCTGCGCTTTTACGCAGTATTCACGGCAGCCATTTTGAATCGACCAGTTTGAAATGAACACGAAAAGGAAGACAAAATCGAAGGAGAGGACGTCGCAGAAAGCTGAGGGAAAGAAGCCACACTCACATGATTTCACGGTCGATGAAATCCAGTTCATACGAGACGAACTTCTGTCTTGGTATGATAAAAACCACCGGAAACTTCCATGGAGGGAGCGAGCATCCGAGAAAGACCCAAACAAACGGGCTTATGCTGTATGGGTTTCTGAAGTTATGTTACAACAGACACAGGTCGCCACGGTCTGTGATTATTACAATCGCTGGATGGAGAAATGGCCGACTGTAGAACACTTGTCCCGAGCGAGTTTGGAGGAAGTGAACGAGATGTGGTCAGGGCTGGGGTATTATTCACGCGCGAATTCTCCGTAAAAACTAAAATCTTAAAGTAAGATTTTACCTTACGTTTCCCGTCTTATGCAAGACCACCACCACATTAAATTGAGACGGTGATCATCTTATTTAAACACAGGAGATCTTAAATGAAGACTATCGGAGTCTCAGTATATAAGATAAAAGATCGTCTTAAATATTGTCTTTAAATCGTCTTCATTTGAGAAGCGCTTATCTTAGTCAACATTGAGGCATCTTACTTTAAGAAAAGCCAGTCTTAATTATATTAATCTGAGTCGATGGGGTCCTTATTTTAAGACGTTTTTTGGTCTTGTGGAAATTTTAAGACGCCTAAGAAGGCTATAAGATACTGCCATCTTACGTAAGATGCAATACGCCTTAAGCTGGCGACACACCTGGCATTTTATACGACGATCGCAGCGAATTTGATCGCCAGCGAAAATCGCAAGTGATTTTCGCCACCGATTGATGCGGACACACCTGGCAATTTTTTTTCGCCGATCGCGGCGTTGTTCACGTGATAAAACTGCCCAACCTGACTGATTGACTTTACTGGCAATTCGCAGCGATGAGCGTAAAAAAATCGCGGGAACGGGCACACTTGGCGAATTTAATCGCCGATATCTGACATGCCAGATATCGGCGATTTAATACGCCGATCTCTACTCTCACCATTTTAGTTCTCGGCAAAAAAAAAAAAATAAATAAATAAAAAAAGGCTAACTTGGAAGAAATAGAAAATTCCAACACAAAAGGATCCAAATCTTAGAAAGCCCTCCCGATTGGTTCATTTAAAAAAAGCAGACCTCATAGGAAACAGGACTTCTTTTCTGATTGGTTGATTTTGATCCAAACTCTGCAGACACGGAGTCTGGAGCTTTGATCCAACACAAACTCTCACCTTGTTTAGGACAAGCTGATTTAATATACTCCCCATGATCAAGCAGCGGAAAGTGGAGAATTTACAAGAATTTCGAGACAGCAACTTCAATATTTAAATAACAAGACATCTGGACATAAAATACGGGCTAAAGCCCCGGTAAACCTGGTAACTTACACGAATTTGACGGCATGCGCGAGGCAGAAGATTGAAAATGGAAATGAAGAAATTACTGTCGCTTTTTATTGAAAACCAAAGATGAGTCCAACAATTCTACTGCATCACCGATCAGAAGAATGAGTGTAGTGACAATCTGCATTCCCTGCTATTAGAGGTCTCTATGATTTAAAAGACTGTAAGACCAACAAAACAGTAGTTATTGGCCGCGGCCCGGCCTCTGTTTTCCGGTGAATTTACGGTAAGCTGATTTCGATAAGTTGTCTCATTTAAATTAGATTTGGTGTAATAAAGTACTATGGATTGAAATTCGTTGTGTTTTCGTTGCTCCCTACATCATGTTCAAGCTTAATGGTATTAAACGCTCCCTGTCAGGTTTTTAATGTAGTGACCGTTGCAGTTAGATTTATACCTTGCTTCGAAACTTAAAACCTCTAGAATAAGATTGTTCAAATCTTGAGTTAAGATGGAAATATCACTTACCACAGCACTTTGAATCTAAAAAAAAATCATCTTAATCTAAGACGCCATCATCGTTTAAAATAAGAAGAAAGTCGTCTTATCTTAAGATGAATCGTCTTCAAATGAGATTTACGCCCTGTCTTACCACAGCACCAGAATTAAGTGTAAAAAACGTCTTAAAGTAAGATTTTAGTTTTTACGGAGAAGAGACTCCACGAGGGAGCTAAAAAGGTCGGTACAACATAAGCTAAACTTAAGCAAGTTCAACTTTCTCAAGGTATACAGCTTTTTTTTTGGAGTTGTTTCAGAATACCCCTCTACATTACGGCGATTTCAGTTTTCGTGTAGTTTTACACAAGATCCCCCTTCACGCATCATCGGGGTATTATAAATGCATCAGTCAAATTGAAACACCGACCCCCGTGACATAGCGGGGAATTTAACATTGGCCCGGTGTTAAAACACCGCAATTTTCCCCACTCCCAGGGTCAAATAGACTGTTAAAAGCCCCGCATAGAAGGCATCAGCACCCGGGGAGGGTACTCCCCTATATGGGCTATACGGGGACGTGCCGCTGGATAGGGTATGGTTTTTGGCCCCTCTGTCCTGAACAGGGTATATAATTTCAAGCGAGTCTGTCCCGGACCCGTCCTAGACAGGGTATGGTTGCAAGACTGTCGTCGAGTATTTGGCAATCCGAAATCAGAGACGTTAGTCTGCATTTATTTTAGTGAACAATGCTTCACGTCAATTGAGTTTCCACTTAAGGTTCACCGCTGTTAATGTGAAATTTTGGGATTTTTCGCCATCACTTCTAGGAAGTGTATTATTTTATCTGTTGTGATTGGTATTCGCGTGGAACATCACGTCCGGTAAGTGACAGTGGGCCTTTAAATGTTATTACTATTACCAATAAACACTTGTGTAACACAAGAGCTGGATGTTGTCCTTTGTCCTAAATAGGGTCTTAAAATTGAGGACATTGTCCTACACAGGGTAGGTACTTAAGGTTATTTTCGTCCTAAACAGGGTCAAGTGCCCCCCCCCCCCCCCTGGGCGCTAATTTGAGCATTTGCAGTAACCGTTTTTTCTGTCTGCTCTAAAACATATTGAAACTCCTTTGCAGGCTGGGTCATGTTTACCAAAACAAGCTTGCGAACTCAGTTTTGTCTGGTGTATCAAGGCACCTTTACAGCACTATGCTATCACTTAAAAAGTAAAATTCAGTTTGAGGTATGGCAGTGGGTAAAGTCTGAGTAGTTTATCAACTATCCACTTATGTGATTGGTTTCAGTAGTAGGAGGTATGGAAATTGTATGGAACCATACCCTTTCATGTCATATCTTAAAGATATTTCTTTTCCTAGTCAGCACAATGTAAGATCCCAGGAATTTACCATAAGCACATATTTATATCGTAATTGGGCTAAGTCTTTGGAACTGCAGGTTTGTATGAGGATCTGACGATGCAAGTGACCAGACATTTATAATTGTACAGTGTGTTTTTTTTTTTAATTTTTCCCTTTTGTGTTATGTTTGTACAATTTAGGTGGTAGATCAATTGAGGGGAGGTATGCCTACAACAGCTGCTGAGCTCCTGAAGCAGCTCCCAGGTGTTGGCAGATATACAGCTGGTGTCATTGCATCTATAGCCTATGGTGAGTGCACTGGAGTGGTTGATGGAAATGTCATAATAGTTTTGTCTCGACTTTGCTGCATTCGTGCTCAGAGTTCCTGTTACCGCCATAAAATCGTCAGACTTTATTTTGATTGTTTACATCTTAATGACATTTCGTGTAATCGGACATGACGTTGTTTTTTTGTTTTTGTACCCGGATGAGAGCACATGGCATGGTTTTAGTAGAAATGTACTACGGATTGTAAGTTTTTTACAGCTGGTGTAAAAATGCTTGTAGTCATTAAAAAGTCATCAAAATGTTACCCGAGGTAAGAGATTTGGATTTGGGAGCCGCGGGAACATTTTTCTGGTCCTTCGAGTCGGATACGACGAGTGAATCGAAGAATTTGTTATGGAATCGACCGATCCGACCGATGGCGGTCTGCATTTGGAAGTGCGTGGAGCTATGAATACACAAATTGTTATCCTGAGAAACAAGCGAGCGTCTGTGAAGCGACGAATTACGAATACCATAAAGAAATTGAACAGTTCTATCGAGCAATTTGGAAGAAAGGCCATTATCCGCGGATATGTTCATATTCTGGAAGAATGTATAAACGAAGCAAGTGTTCTAAATGATCGACTGGTGGCTGTTATTCCGGAAAACGAGCACGAAAAAGCCCTCACTTGGTACGAAGTGGAACTGGAGAGAGTTCAGGAAGTGAAATTAGAGGCTGAAGCCCATCTTGAGCAAAGAGCAGACGAAAGCGTTAGTGGATTGAGCTCGCTAAAGGCGAGTAAAATTTCGAGTAGAAGTGCTCATGAAATCCGAGCAAAGGTGACTTCGGCGGAAATCAAAGCAAAACAACTTGCTATGGAGGAACAGCGACGAAAGCAAGAGTTTGAGCAACAATTGGAGCTAAAAAGGAAACTTGAACTGGTCCAATACGAAGCTGAGAGAGTTAGATTTGAAGCCGAAGAAAGGAGAAAAACTCAAGAAGCCGAAGACGAGGCTGCACGCCTTGCAGCCGAAGCTGAAATCCTTGAAAAGGCAGCAAACACTGTTAGGTATGATCACGAGTCTTTATCTAATCGATTGCTTGATTTTGAGGATGATTCTTTGGAAATAATTCCTTCTTCTACTGCTGAGCAGTGTGTGGTCTCTCAACCACCCCCTGGTCTTGTGAAACAAGCACAAACAAGTTGTGAAACTGTGTTGTCAACTAATAACACCTCGTGTACTGTTACATCATCCCCATCGTTTCAACAACCAAAGTTTAGTATCCCATTTGTTGGTCCTTTGAGTAAGTCAAGGCCTGTAAAGGTGCTACAGTCATGGATTGGAGATTTGCCTAATTCATGTTCTCAGCCTGACATTACACCAGTTATAGCTGACCAAAAACAAGTGATTTATGGCTATTCTACACGTGATTGTCTTCCCAAGCTACAGCTTAGCAAGTTTGATGGAGATCCCTTGCATTGGTCTGACTGGTCATCAATATTTAAATCAATTGTTCATGATGCTAATCTCTCCCTTAATGGAAAAATTCAACATCTTCAGAACTCTGTGGTCGGTAAAGCTAAGTCTGCAATTGAAGGGTATGGTTACAGTGGAGATTCTTACTACGAGGCACTGAAGGAATTGGAAAGCAGGTTTGGAAAACCTTCTCTTGTTGTAAAAGTCACGCTGGACAGATTGAGAAAATCTGCACGACTACAGAATGACAAACCCCATGAAGTGAGGAATCTATCAGATGTGGTGTCAACCACTGTGTGGACTTTCAAGAAGTTTGGATACGAGAATGATCTAGCAGCTGAAGCTAACCTTTCTCTTGCGGTGGATAAGCTGTCCCCAGAACTCAGAGTCAAATGGAAAGACTACATCAAGGCTGCAAACCAGCAGCTACCGACCCTGGTTGACTTGTGCAACTGGTTGAAAGGGCAGGCAGAGATCTATGATGATTGCTATACAAGGATATCAAGCCCTAAGTTCCCATTTCAGCCCTTTAAGAACAAATTTCAGTCAGGTATTCCCAGTGGAGGAACTGAAAGGCAGAGCACTTTCTCTGGTAATTATTCATCTCATCAGAAGCCTACAAAATTGTGCCTTTTGGGAGACGGACAGCAACATAACTTGTCTGATTGTTCCAAATTCAAAGCTATGAGTGTTGAGGAACGTCTCAGTGAAGTTCAGAAACATAAGTTGTGTTTTCGTTGCCTTCAATCTGGGCATTGGCTCAACAACTGTCCTAATAGGAAGCAGTGTGGTGTCAATGGATGTACGCGACCTCACAACGCATTATTGCACTCTATAAGAAGCGTCACCCCCTTGGAAAGCAGTGATTCCGTGGCAGCAACCTCATCCAATGAACATTCTAGCGCATCTCATAGAAACAGAGACTCAGTTTTGTTACAAGTGGTACCTGTAACACTTTATGGTCCAAAGGGATACTTCAACACGTATGCAATGTTAGACACTGGAAGCACATGCAGTTTGCTGTTAGCAGATGTTGCCCGTAACCTTGGTTTGGATGGTCCGTTAGAAAGCGTGTTGTTAAATGGAATTCAGAAAACATCAGAACTGTTGACAAGGCGTGTAAGTTTACAAGTCAGTCCATTGAACGACCCTGGTAATCGATTTGATGTGGATGGAGTCCTGGTAGTTGATCGCCTGAATGTACCTGAAAGAAAGGTGGAACTCAAGGAAATACAGGAGAAATGGCCACACCTGTTGGACTTAGAGTTGACTGAAGTTGCTGGAACACAGGTCACTATACTTCTAGGCAGTGATGTACCAGAGCTTATTGTGCCACTGGAAACCCGAAGTGGCCCGAAAGGGTCACCAATTGGAATTGGTACTGAACTTGGGTGGGCTATTACTGGCCGCCTACCAGGTTATATTCAAGACAGTGAGTCAGTTTGTAACGTTCATGTGGTGACTGCGGATGAAGAGCTCCATGAAACAGTGAAATCTTGGTGGCGGACTGAGAACTTTGGTTGCCGCTATGACTATGATACCCAACATTCAGTTGAGGATGCAAATGTCATGAAGTTTCTGAATGAGAAAACCCGAAAGGTGGATTGTCGATATGAGGTTCCGTTGATTTGGAAAGATCAGAACATCAGACTCCCTGACAACCGCATTGTGGCAGTCCATCGTCTTCATGTTCTGGAAAGGAGACTCCAACGAGATCCTGAGTTAGCAGCTGCCTATGAGAAAACCATCAGCTCAGACTTAGAGAAAGGGTACATCAAGAAGCTGACTAAGGAAGAAGTAATTGCACCCGTGAAGCACAAATGGTACCTGCCTCATCACCCTGTTCTAAATCCCAGCAAACCTGGAAAGGTTAGACAAGTATGTGATGCTGCTGCTAAGTTTCAAGGTCATCACTAAACAGTCATCTTCTGAGTGGTCCAGACTTAATGAACAATCTTGTGGAAATTTTCATGCGATTTCGAGAGGATCGGATTGCAATTTCTGGAGACATCGAAGCGATGTTTAATCAAGTTGCTGTCCCGCCAGAGGATCAAGTTGCCCTTCGTTTTCTGTGGCGTCAATCACCTGGATCTGAAGCAGAAGTCTATCAATACCAGCGTCACATCTTTGGAGCCAAGTGTGCACCAACTTGTTCTAACTATGCGCTTCTTAGAAGTGCAGAAGAAAATAAACTGCAGTTTCCAACTGCTGCCCTTGCAGTAAAGCGAAACTTCTACATGGATGACTTCTTCAAGTCCGTGGAATCGAGCAGCAAAGCTCTGGAGCTGCAACAGCAACTGGTTGCAATGCTGAAGCTTGCAGGATTTAACTTGACCAAATGGATCTCAAATGAGAAGGAAGTGATCGAGCGTATACCAGTATCAGAGAGAGCTCCCTCTGTAAAGGTGGTTGAAGAAGAAATTGTCATGCCTGTGGAACGTGCTCTTGGTGTCATTTGGGACACTAATTCTGACTGTTTTTTCTACAAGGTTGTTAAAAGGGACTTGGCAGACACGCGACGCAAAATTCTGAGTCTGATAGCATCATTGTTCGATCCAAATGGGTTCCTGGCTCCATTCCTGGTGCGAGCAAAAATCCTTCTTCAACAAGTGTGGCAGTTTGGTATTGGCTGGGATGATGCACCACCACCAGAATTCCTCATAGAGTGGTCCAAATGGCAGGAGGAACTGGAGGGGCTTTCAGAATTCTTTGTTCCCCGTTTTTATCGTCATGTTGTGGACAATCCATCTGTTATTGAGCTGCATGTATTTGGAGATGCCAGTGAACTGGCATTCTGCTCAGTAGCTTACTTTAGATTCAGCTACGCCAGTGGAGCTGTGAGGTGTGCCTTTGTTACAGCTAAGACGCGAGTAGCACCCAAGAAGCCGTTGAGCATTCCTAAGCTTGAACTGCAGGCCGCAGTATTGAGTGCGAGGTTATCTGCTGTAGTAATCAAGGAGCATGATTACAACATTGATTCTAAATACCTTTGGACTGACAGTCGCACTGTATTTCAGTGGATTCGTGGAGAGTCAAAGCGCCACCCCGCATTTATCGCTAATCGAATTGGTGAAATTCTGGACATGACGGAACCCAGTCAATGGAACCACTGTCCTGGTCCATTAAACCCTGCAGATGATGGAAGCAGGGGACTTCCGGTTAGATCGATCGGGTCAGAGAGCAGGTGGCTAAATGGTCCTGCCTTCCTACATCTCCCTGAAGAGAACTGGCCAAAGGGGAATTCAAAACTTGAAGCCTCCAACCAACCTATGAATGACCTGCAAACCCAAGAAATGGCAGTAAATTGGACTGGTGCAGTGCAAGATTCAAGGCGTAAATTCATTTCTTTGGATAAGTACTCATCCTTGACGCGACTCCTCAGAGTAACTGCCTTCAGTTTTCGGTTTATTTACAACTGCAGACGCGCAGTGGCTGAACGTCGAATTGCTCTGTTGTCAGTTGAAGAGTTGGAGCAAGCTCAGAAATTCTGGATCCGCAAGGCTCAAGCAGAGTCCTTTCCCCAAGAAGTTGCCACTCTTAAGAAAATTCTACCCATTTCAAGCAAGAGCAAATTGGTTTCTCTTTCACCCTTCTTGGACGAAGAAGGAATGGTTCGTGTTGGTGGTCGGAGTGAGAGAGCCAATATACCATATTCTGGCCGCCACCCTTTGGTGTTGTCACCTGAGCATGAGCTGAGCCGTCTTATCATCATAAACTGCCATGAGAAGCTTAAACATGAAGGCGTTGGACATGTCCGAAACGAATTAAGACAACAGTACTGGATTCTGCGCTGCCGTGCAACAGTACGAAAGATTCTGTATCAGTGCTCTTATTGCAGAAGGCGAAGAGCAAAACCAGAAGCACCATTGATGGCTGGCCTTCCCTCTGATCGTCTACAAGTTGCACCGGCATTCTCGAAAGTTGGAGTAGATTTCTTTGGTCCACTAAAAGTGAAGCATCTCAGGAAGGAAGAAAAGAGATATGGTTGCCTCTTTACTTGTCTTGTGACAAGAGGTGTGCATTTGGAAGTTGCGCACTCTTTGTCTACTGACTCTTTCATCATGTGTCTTCGACGGTTTATAGCAAGACGAGGTAAACCAACTGTCATCTACTCTGACAATGGAACAAACTTCGTGGGAGCCAACCGCGAGTTAAAAGAATGCCTTTGCGAGTGGAATCAAGATCGAATTGCAAATACGCTGAGCCAAGAAGGAATTCAGTGGGTATTTAATCAACCCGCCGCACCCCATATGGGGGGAATATGGGAGCGTTTGGTGAGGTCTTGTAAGAAAGCCCTTGATGCTGTCCTGCGGAATCAAGTCCTCACGGATGAAGTATTAGTGACCGCCATTACTGAAGTTGAGTGGCTAGTCAACAGTCGTCCTTTGACTGAAGTCAGCTCTGATGTGGAGGATCTTGAAGCGCTGACTCCAAATCATTTTATTATTGGTAGAGCATCTCCTAATCTGCCACCTGGTATTTTTGCTGAAAAAGAAATATCGTCTCAGAAGCGTTGGCGTCAGGCACAAGTTATCACCGCCCACGTCTGGAATCGTTGGTTGTGAGAGTATCTGCCTGGTTTAGCTGTTCGCAAGAAGTGGTTTCAACCTATGGCGAATGTTAAGATTGGTGATTTGGTGCTTGTGGTAGACTATGGAACCCCGAGAGGCTCCTGGCCTCTTGGCAGAATTGTGAGAGTTTTCCCTGGCCATGACAATGTCGTGAGATCAGCTGAAGTGAAGACCAAGTTTGGTTTGACGAAGCGTCCTGTTGTGAAACTAGCCCTCCTAGAAAAGTGTTCGCCCATTTAACTCAGCCGAACACGGGGGGAGGATGTTACCGCCATAAAATCGTCAGACTTTATTTTGATTGTTTACATCTTAATGACATTTCGTGTAATCGGACATGACGTTTTTTTGTTTTTGTACCCGGATGAGAGCACATGGCATGGTTTTTGTAGAAATGTACTACGGATTGTAAGTTTTTTACAGCTGGTGTAAAAATGCTTGTAGTCATTAAAAAGTCATCAAAATGTTACCCGAGGTAAGAGATTTGGATTTGGCAGCCGCGGGAACAGTTCCAGTAACCAAGCTATGGAGAAGTTTTGGGAACTTGCTAACAAAATAGTTCCTGCAGACAGACCTGGGGATTTTAATCAAGCTTTAATGGAATTTGGAGCAACTCTGTGTACTCCACAGACTCCGCAGTGCGTTGTATGCCCTTTGCGAGCACACTGTGGTGCTCTGAAGCAAATGGAAGAGCACAAAATGACTGCTTCTATGCTGTTAAGTGGGAGAACTGTTAAGTCAAGAGAAAAGGTGAACAATGAAGAAGGTGATGGCACAATGGAAGACAAACATGTGGATATTGAAGATTGTGATCTTTGCCTTCCATCCTCCCAGTGGGATGTGTCCCTTGGTGTTTGTAATTACCCACGTAAACCCAAGAAGAAGAGGGCAAAGGAGGAGACACTGGCTGTTGCTGTCATAGAAAGAGATTCAGAAGAGGGCAGGCAGTTTCTCACAATTCAGAGGCCAAAAACAAGTCTTTTAGCAGGCTTGTGGGAGTTCCCTAACATTACTGTAGAATCTGATGACACAAAGATGTATTCATCTCTGGTTGACTTTATACAGTACCGTGCAAATGTAAGTTGACAGTCCCTCGAAACTCGAACTTCGAGACTCGATCCTCGATCCTCGAAACTCGAAAGCTTCGAGGATCGAGGCTCGAGTCGAGTGCATCGAGTCTCGAGTCGAGTGCATCGAGTTTCGAGACAGGGAAACAAAGAACTTTTCGCGTGATTAGTTTTTCACACGTCTTATCCGACGACACAGTTCGGTTCCTTTTTACAGGAACCAACTCTGCAGAGACAGCCAACTGTGTTTGCGTTTTTAGTTGGAGCGATGTGCGCACGTGTATGCTCGAGCTGGAAAGAGTTCGCTCTTCAACCGTTTTCTCGGTTCCTTGCCGATTACAATCGAAAGTATTGTGCGTTTTTAATCAAGGGAATGCTGTTTTCGAAGTTTTGATTCGAAAGTTTAAAGTACAATCAAGCATAATTATGTACAGCGTACTGGTTGTAAGTGAGGTTAAAAGTGATCGCGCGTGTTTCCATTCTTGGCTTGTGAAACATGCCGAAAAAGTTGCAATCTTTTAGTTTCGCTTCCTTCGCTGTTAAAACTGGGGTTAGTGAACAAGTAATCCAGTCATCTGTCAGAGGAAGACGCGGTTACCATCCGAAATCAGTTGATAGAAAATGAAGAAAACGTGACATTGCCTTTTGACATTATCTCGATAATTTTATGCAAATTTGTGACGCTACGCCGAAGATGTAAACATTCGCGGCGGTTTTCAAAGTCTGCGCTAAGGCAAGCAAACGGCCATGTCGAAGTTTCCCCGGTTCCTTGCCGAATGATGCCGTAAATGTTGTGCGTTTTTAAATAAAGAAATGTTTTTTTCGAAGTTTTCATTCGAATGATTCAAGTACAATCAAGTATAATCTTGCGGCGTACTGCTTGCGCAGCGAACATATTTCAGAAGCGACCGTGTTACATTCCGCGAAAAAACCGCGATCTTGTAGTTTAGTTAGCTTCTTTGAATTTGAGTTTGATTAACACGAATTGGTGTAGCATACGAAAAATCTAAGCATATTTCAATTTCACAACAACGCGAACGGGTGTGTTTTAAAAATAATACGCGGAAGGAAGAAACGTGCCGAAACAGATTTATCGAACACTTACTGCCGCTGAATTGATTTACTTCAACTTTCGACCAAACTAAGGAAGGACACATCCAAGAGCCATACGAAAATCGCTTTTGTTCTCTCTTATTGTTTGAGGTTCGAGAAATTAATCGTTTCCTCGAAATCTGCCATCGAGATCCTCGAAAAATTCTTCGAGCGTCTCGATACTCGATACTCGAAACTCGAGCCTCGAACCTCGATACTCGACTCTCGAAAGCTTCGAGGATCGAGTTTCGAGTCGAGACTGTCAACTTGCATTTGCACGGTACTGTAGAAAGTGATCTGGGGATTTCTTTGGAGAAGAATAAGAGACGAGAAAGCATAGGGGACGTTTCACACCAGTTTTCGCACATTCATCACAAGTACGGTCAGTATAAAATGCAGACTGCAGACTGCAGATTGCAGACTGCAGACTGGGTATAAAATGCAGACTAGGTATAAAATGCAGACTGCAGACTGCAGAATGGGTATAAAATGCAGACTGATATCAAAACCGTCTCTTCGTCAAATACAGGATACATTTTCAATTTTCAACTTACCCTAGTGTCACGCAATCACATTTCCGAGATCATCTCCCACGAAATTGACCTTATTTTTGACCCATTTCTCAACAGTTTGTTTTCTTTATCTCGATTTGGTAGCTTTCATTATTTTACTGCCACCCTGACTGCCACTTACCGATGTCGCCAATGTCATGTTGACGCAAAGCGGCGAAAAGGTCAACCACTTGCGAAGTAAAGATCATGTGTCCGTGTTATTGCTTACGTCATGCTTTCGGGTTGTTTATTTCAAGGTTGACGCTTTTCGAAAACAATATAATAATGTCAATTTTATGGGAAATGATCTCGAAAGACGATTGTATATGACACTAGCGTAAGTTAAGTTAAAAAATTCAAAATGGCGGTTTTGGTCTCAGTCTGCATTTTATACCCAGTCTGCAGTCTGCAATCTGCAGTCTGCAGTCTGCATTTTATACTGACCGATCACAAGTATGTTGTCAGTATGCATACAAGTGCAGTGGAGCTGATACTGCCAAAAAAGCTGCTCAAGGAAAGAGAGATATGAAGTGGATGTCAAGAGAAGATTTAGCTAGTGCTGCTCTTTCTACTGCCATGAGGAAAGTTTTCTCTGCTTTTGAAAAGCATTACAATGTTGGCAGAACAGTGAACAATTCAAGGAAAAGAAAAAGAGCAGATCAAGGTGATGGAAGAAAACAAATGGTGCTGGACGCATTTTTTAAATCAAAGAATTAAGTATTGAGAATGTATTGAGAATTAAGTATTCTCAAATATTTCCTTTTACGAGTGACAGTATGATACTATTTCATCGTCAGATGAACAGTCTTGTCATCTTATCAACCACAGCTTTCCAAAGAAGGACAAATACTGTAAAAATGTAATACAAAATGGGAGTACAAATACTCCGGCACAGCTGACTGATACCTGACAAAAACAAAAATATAGAGGTTAATGGCAGTTGTTGCTTGTCGTTGAAAATTATTGTATAATAAACAGGTTTTTGTCGGTAGCATAATCACCGAAACTGGCAATTCAAATATTTCGAATATGCAGCTTTGCAATCAGACCTTTTGGACAAAAAGATTGAAATATAACACAAAGACACATACAGTGAGTTACAGGAATGGATCATGTTTGGAGCTGAATACTATCACGTAATGAGATCGATTTAAACAGGTCAGACTAGGATTTAATGTACTGGTGGGGTTAGCTGTTTTTGGTTTCCTGTTTCAAGAACAAATAAAGTGCGAGGCTTATATTTGGAAGTTTACAACTTAAAATAATTATTGTGCAATGACCAGTAACATCATATTCTGTGTTGCCACTGTGACGTGATATATATTTCAATGCTGATTTCACTGTTGTGTGAAGAGATAAGTTTTCATTTATAACTTATGCCAGCTATGATTCACCCTCACCATTCCAAAAAAAGTTCATCCAAGTACTTCGCACAGTGAAGACAGTCACTGAGTGCCACCAATTTGTACTCAGAGACTAAATGTCACCATTTTGCTCCACCCTACACCCCTCACCCCTTAGTTCAGCATGACCCCTGCTCCGGTAAAAAAAGTGATGACTCAGCTGTCAATTGAGTGTTTGATTTTGTTTATACCTAAATAAATCCAGACGTTTCTCTATGTTGAACAACTAGTTTATGACTTACAAAATAAAACTTTCAAGCATCAACCCAAACTGATATCTTGTTCCAGTGATCATGAACACACCCAGCGTGGCGAAGTGTCGCAATATTTTGACCATAGTGCAACACTATAACATGCTTTTCACATTTAATTTGTCCATCCCTCGATAAATTCAAACGTTTTTCCATAAATAAAATAAATTCAACTTTCAATTAAACAGAAAACTTCAAAATTTCGAGTAAACCCATTCAACTGAGCAACCGCTTTAATGATACAACGGATATGAGGAGTACACCGGATGACGGGGCGAGGTGCCGATGTTATGTCTATTAAGAACTTGCCATTAGTACTGAAGGCGGATTATTATCCAGGGCCCATTTTTACAAAGCCCAATAAGCTGATACTGAATTAGTGTGAACTTTGAGTCCAGTTTAATCACTAATCAGTAAAGATTCTTCAAAGAGATTTTTGTCCTTTAGTTTTGAATTAAACTATTATTTACCAGAGTAGCATTCAAAAGTATATTTAACGAGCGAGATGGAAATCTCGGTTATCTTTTAATCATGGATTAGCGTTGCTTTCGAACAACCGGGCCCAGGGTTTTAATCTCAGCAACTAAAAAGCTGGCTAAATCATTAACGCGAGAAATTTATTTCCCGCAACATGCAGACATTCTTCGCCTTTGTATCCTTATGAAACGTATTTTTACAGCAACTGTAAGCAAGCTTCTGTTCTGAGCAAAAGTGTACCAAATATCGGCTCCAAATGAACGGCAAACCCATTAAGATGTTGACATGCTCGCTGCGTTGACCATTTTATTGTTGCAAAGCAGCTCTTGTAAACAGAGTCCGTATCGAAAGCGATTATTCAACCAAAAGCAGTTTAACGCCGGCGTGTGCTTTTAGGATTTTTTAGCGTCATTTTCTGTTTCCAGATGGTTTTGTGGGTGTTTAGAGGCCAACCGTAAACTGCCGCTTATATGCCCCCCCCCCCCCCCGCTTATAAGCCCTTCCGGTCATAGGCCCATCTACCTGTTAACCAAAAAATACACCCGATTATAATCCTCCCCGGATATAAGCCCTCCTCTAGCTTTCCTTGTTAAGAGTGACATTAAGCACTTTCACAGAACTCTGTACTACTCCCTTTTTACAGGAGTACCCAACGACACTTTTAGAGAAAATCAATCGTATGTTGCACCAAGAGAAAATTTTCTCTTGTTTCACATACAACAGTGGAGCCGCCGTTATTTCCTGGCGTGCTACTTGCCTTTGAGCCATTGTTAAAGACGGTGTTAGAGCGAAGAGTCAAATACGATTTTTTACAAAACGTATTTTACCCAGGTAGAACCAGTGTTTGAATAAAAAAAAATCTTAGCAAACTAGATATTTAGAAACGTTCCAGCCAGTTAACCATCTAATGTGTTCGGTTCCCAGCCAGCTCTATTCCAACCTGCAGAGCGGGTTTTTAGTCGAGCGGCCCCATCTGGTACTCCTGTTTTTATTATCATCTCTTTATATAACTACCGTAAAACTTCATTTTAAAAATCATGAAAGTGACTGTTCAATGCTTTACTGTACGTATTAGTGTAAATGGTTTGAACCCAGGAGTCATGTCATAAAGTACGTAAGTTATGATCATCAGGGTAAGTGTAGTCCTGAGAAGGACTGTTTGTGGTGACTTTGACTGACGTTTTGACAACCTGGGCGGAAGTCATCTTCAGAGTCGACTCTGAAGATGACTTCCGCTCAGGTTGTCGAAACGTCAGTCAAAGTCACCACAAACAGTCCTTCTCAGGACTACACTCACCCGGATGATCATAATTTACGTACTTATGACTGTACGTAGTCCCACTTTCGTTCGTGTTGTTAGTTTCAATTTGGTTCCAATTACAGGCCCGTAGCGCGGGGAGGGGCAGGGGTGTAGGGGGGGGGGGGGCTTGAGCCCCCCCCCCCCCCCCAGAATGTTTGGAAGTTAAAAAGCAATGTGCCCAAAAATATATAATTAAAACAAATTAATGTTGAATTCTGACGCTGCAAGTGCCTTTTCACAACCTTTAATAGTCTGTTTACTACCTGTCAGTTTCCTTCGCTAACAGGCACTCCTATCTTGTGAATCGGAAGTAACAATCAAAATGGGTTGAAATCAACAAATCTGAAGCCGTGAAAGCTATCGAAATAAACTTCTTGTTTTCTAAGACATCTGCTCATTTTAAGCAATACAAATGTCCTTAGTTTATAACAATTTAATGTTCCCTCGTTGTCACACAAAAAAGCCACACAAATGCGTCCTCAAGACCAGAGAAAAAAAGTCTCCTGTAGTCGGATTCTTACTGCCCGATTCCAAAGTTAAAAAGAGAAAGAAAAATTTGTCGTCGTTTGTCTACGTCCTCCTTCAAACGTGAAATTAGGAAACTTCACGTAGTAGTCCACGTTAAAGAAAAGGCAAAAACATGTACCTAAGAGTGTGATCCAGGTGCAAAGTTATTGTTTTACTTACTAAATCTACCGGGTTTTTTTTATGTTCTCGTTGAATCTTAAACTCCCAAATCAGTCTGTTTTTGAGTGACGGTGGGGGGGGGGGGGGGGGTGTCTTTTTTTTCGCCATTTTGCTAAGCCCCCTCAGTTGTTTTATCCTTGCTACGGGCCTGATACTATTTAACGTTCCTGGGAAAAAATACCCGCTTTCACTGCCAGCGAGATGGACTTTTTTAAGGAAATGAAAATCACAGTCAGCTGTAAGTGTGATGTCTGTCAACTAGCCAGCAAGCAAGTCAGCTTGTAGGTACGCAGAATATTCCTGAGACTTGATTTGTTTATATATTTTTGCGTCATCGCAAACATAGCAACATGGATCGTCAGGATCGAATCGGGCAAGTTATTTCCGTAGATGAGAAATAACATTGGGCCTAAAATGGAGCCCTGAGTCATTCTGGAGCTGACAGGCAAAGTATCAGAGGTTTCATCCAGCACTGTTACACGTTGGTAGCGACCCATCAGGTAAGAGCTAAGCCACTGCAAGAGGCTGTCTCCAAATCTGAACTCGTGAAACTTTTGCTGCAGGCAGCCATGGTTCACCTTATCGAAAGCCTTAGGCATATCCATATAGGTCATGTCCACCTGTTTTCCGTCGTCTAGTAGGGAGTTCCCGTGGTCCAAAGGTGCATGATTTCTCTCTAATGAATCCATGTTGTCAATCTCCTACCACCTCGTACATTCTATCTTTGAAGTGTTAAATAAACGTTGCTCCAAGACTTTGGTTACCAGTGACGGTAAGGAGACGGGCCTGTAATTCTCTGCGCACTCAGGTGCCTTTCGTGACATCAAGGGCTTCGAGCACGGATTGGACTTCGCTAACCGAGAGCGTTAATTCCGACATATCAGGAGAAGCTGGTGCATTGGCAAGCGCTAACTTGCCGAGAAATTTAAAGTGGCTTGAGCTAATAAACGAACTGATCAGCGCTTAAGGAAAAACATGGTGGACAATGCATTCGTTTCAATGTGATGGACTTTAATGAAACTTTCCCAGCGTTTTTATTACAATCAAGTTGGTAAGAATTGTTCAATCTGTGTTCGTGGAGAAATTTTAAAGCCACAGTTATCTCATTTCCTGGTTTGTTGCTTACATTCGTTTGATCGATGACATGTTCGTTGGAAATATGGCCGTGCTAGTCTAACATCACAACTTTCACCTCTCACTTGTGGAACAGAAACTGGACTGCGATCAAATGTTTTAACAGATTTCCACAGACGATGAAAGGGACATTTTATTTATATATACAAGAGCCTAAACATAGATATTGTTACACATTGTGCAATTTAAAGGTCTGGTGGCCTCCGACCTGTATTCCGCAGGTTCAGATTCCATGTCCAACTCTGACCTCTATTGGGATTTGTTTCTCGATAGTCCCGAGTTCAACTCCTCGGCTCCGCTTGTAAACGGCCAGCTGGTCGGCAACCTGCCTTTTGGGTTTCTTCAATGTTATGTTCTATTTGAAATATTTGTTTCTACTAGTTTCTTTCATTATCCCTGAGAAGCCCCTAAAGGGGAGGGGATAATTCAAGACACTATTATTATTATTATTATTATTATTATTATTATTATTATTATTATTATTATTATTATTATTATTATTATTATTATTGCGCTTATGCATTGAAGTGAAGAGCTATTTTGTTATATCTTTCGATATCGTAACTTCATTCCTTCTGTGGAAACGACAAGAATTAACATTATTACTGTATTGACTGAAGAAGCCATTTCTAATTTGAAAATTCGGCTTACTAACTTATAACTTTCAGCTTTACCCAACAAGCACCAGACGAAATGCATTTGTTTCATGAAACAGAGAACATAACACTAAAATCCTAAGGGAAAACTCGTTTCTTTAAATTATAACCAAGATGATTCCGTTTACGTCCTTTTCGAAACATTTTCTCTCTTCCCAGGCTTGGTGAATATTAGAAATGTTCTTGCAGAAATGTTAAACCCAAGAGAAAACCTAAAACGCTTATACCCTTAAGTGATACGACAACCTGAAGGCGATATTAAGATATTCCACCAGACCTTAAAACAAGGGGAAAGCATTGCCTGGAGCTTTAACGACCGAACAACACCTATCAACCAAGAAAGTGAACAATGAGATAAACGTGGGAAGATAATTTTGCTACTTATTTGTTTTTCATGGTAGCATTTCCTTAACTATTAAGACAGTATCTCAAGCATTTCAAATGAGCAAGACTGGAGGGTGTTGGACTTGTAGTATGCAGGAACAATAATAGGGGATGGAGACCATACTGGAATATCCTAATGTGCCCCCGGGAAATTTTCTATTCTAGAAACAGTTGTGCTTTGCGCGCGTGTCGTGATCTAAAATACCAGAGATAGCTAAAACATAACACATTGTTGTCGGTTGCGCTATATTAAAAATATTCAATGATTTTTAGAGCCGATGTAAGTTAGAAATACATAAATACATTCTGATATTTGTTTCCCAACTGATTTTTTAAAAACTTGATTATGGGGTAAAACTCCTTCAGATTGTTTGGTTGTTTTGAATTTCGTTTTACTGTCTAAGGGCTTTTCGTTTGTTTGTTTTTTTTTTTTTTTTGCTTTTCAAGATCCTAGACATGCAGTTCACTTCTAAAAGTCGACGAACGATAATAGATATACAAACTATGAAATAACCCTTTGTTAAGTCGAACTACAAAATGAAGAAAGCAAGGCCGTGAATTGATATCATTGTAGAAACCAAAGAACTACATTACAGTCTTCAGACAATTTTCGAATATTCCACCAGTCCTTGAAGTCAGGGTAGAAAAGCGTTGCCTGGAGCATTCCGGAAAGGAGAGCACTAAGCCTCTAAACAGTGTTCGTTAGCAAAACCAAAATTACACAAAATGAAAACTCAGGAGGGCTGAGATGAATAGTTGAGATAAATATATGTTATTTGTCTTCATTGTATCCACAGTTTATTAAAACATCATATAGTCTTTGATTTCTTCATGTCTGTTTCAATGATTTAGTAAATTCACTCCTCCCAAGGAAATCGGTAATGCTTTTCAAACGACAAGAGTAAATAGAATATTGTATTAATTAATTTGTCGAAAAGAAGCAATGTCTTAGACGATATGACAAACTTGCAAAATTGGCTGATATCTTAACTCCAGTTTCAAACTATTCAACCATACCTTAAGGGGAAAGGCATAGCATCACATGTTTTCCGTTTTGGTTCGCTGATTGAATGATTTAAGAACTCATAAGACCGTGTGCCATGCATTTGAAATGAGCTTGGCGAGCAGGCTGTTGTTTTCATAGATTGAATGGCACAAATGAATTTGTGAAGGAGTTTTCATTATCTGCTATGAGGAAGTCTCTTAAATAGCATTATGTAGGCTTTATTATCCTGATTTTTTGATAAAATAAATAGACAGTCCAGTCTATGTTTCACTTCTCAGCGCTTTTCAGTCATAACCATGACGTTCTGCCCTTTCGTTTCACAAGCTAAGAACATGACACTGTTATCCCAATTAACAATTCAGTTGTAGTCAATCAACACGAGAGAGTTAACAGGTCATTGCACTCAGTATCTGTCATGAAGTAGGCCACGCTGGAGCGGGTAACATAGGGTGGCATGACTGCGTGGCTGAATGAATACGAAAGCACTGTGGGGTATTAGATAGACAGTATTCCATAAAAATGCACTTGTGGTCGTCGTTTACTCGAGCAAGCAGCATGACTTGGTGGAAGCTAATTTCGTTTTCGCTTTTTGTCTTCACAATTCACGATTTTACTCATGCGGGTAAGGAAATGTTATTATGTAAGTGATATTTGTGTCAGTTGCCTGGAAAATTTTACATATAAGCTTGATGTTTTGAATACACACTGTCATCATTAAAGAAATGAAAATCCGACAATCTGTCGATGCTAGTTTTTAACACAGTTTGTATATGTCTTAAAAGGTTGATTTCATTTGCTATATAGTTGTTAACGAGAAAAAGAATAATGTTCTTTAATGTTTACGGTTTCTGACTTAAGGAAAATGGTTGCATTGAAAACGTAGGATGAAACGTAAAACACGCCATTTTTGGAAGATCGTTAAAGGCATATATTCAATAAAATATTCAGAATGAAACAGCCGAACGAAGTAGCATTTATGAAATTTATGTTGCGTTAAATTCTTATCTTGTCGTCTCTCTTTCAAATCGTTTCATCATAAAAGTTAGCTATGAAACAACCCTAGCCTAAGTAAATACAGAACATAGAGAACTGGGAGAAAAAAACAATTAATAGCGAATTGTTTTACTAGTAAAGCTTAAGACAAAACTAAAACAAAAGTGAACGTAAAAAAAAGACATCTTCTTAAGACCTACTCATGAAAATAGGCTTAGAATTCATTTGGCATAGCCATATACTTTATTAAATTTCTTCAGTCGGAAAAAGGGAGACCTTATTCGCATAGTGCGATTGGTTTAAACGACTCAGTGTTTTCACGATACACAAAAACTATTTGTTTTACTCATCGGCTAGGTAGAATTTTCCGGGCTTTATTTTTGACCGATATTGCTTGTGTAATGACTGGGCTCACCAAACAATGCCTTCGAAACGTAACTCAGCTGATCTTCAATTCGATAGCAAAATAGCAAACCAGGGCGTTATAGACATTTTCTTCCATGTAACCAGGAAGCTTCCCAAATGAAAGCATGTAGTATATCACGGGCAGCCTTGGGCTGGATAAGCCACAAAACAGTACTGGGCTATATGACCTATATCTATTTCTATTTCTGTTTTTTTTATGTCTATCTATGTCAATTATGCGCCCGCCAGTACATTCCGAAGTACCCAACGACCCTTTTAGAGAAGACTAATAATATTATTCTAAACACCAGCTGAGTGTCTCTAAGTCAATTTTGGTTACTTTTTAACGTTCCTGGAAAAAACATACCCGCTCTTCACTGCCAGCGAGCAAGACTTTTAAGAAATGAAAATCTCAGCCAGCTGTAAGTGTGATGTCTATCAACTAGCCAGCAAGCAAGTCAGCTTGTAGGTACTCAGCATCTTCTTCATGAGACTTAATTTGTTTATATATATTTATGTCATCGGCAAACATGGGAACATGGGTCGTCAGGACCGAATCGGGCAGGTTATTTACATACATGTAGATAAGAAATAAGATCAGGCTTAAAATGGAGCCCTGAGGTACTCCGGAGCTGACAGGCAAAGTAGCAGAGGTTTCACCCAGCACTGTTACACGTTGGTAGCGACCTATCAGGTAAGAACTAAACCACTGCAAGAGGCTGCCTCTAAATCCGAACTAGTGAAACTGTTGCAGCAGGCAGCCGTGGTTCACTTTCTCGAAGGCCTTAGACATATCGGTGTAGATCATGTCCACCTGTTTTCCGTCGTCTGGTAGGGAGCCCACGTGGTCCAAAACTTCCAAAAGGTTGAAGGTGCATGATTGCTCTCTAATTAATCCATGTTGACAATCTCTTACCACCTCGTACATTCTATCTTTGAAGTGTTAAATACACGTCGCTCCAAGACTTTGGATACCAGTGACAGTAAGGAGACGGGCCTGTAATTCTCTGTGCACTCGGCATCACCCTTTTTAAAAACAGGGACAATGTTAACTTCCTTCTAGTTCTGCGGGAAAGAACCAGTGCTTAGTGACTTTTTAAACAGCTTACAAAGAGATGGTGCAATTACAGAGGCTGTTTCCTTAAGAAATTTCGCTGGGATTTCATCAGATCCTGTGGCTTTCGTGACATCAAGGGCTTCGAGCATGGATTGGACTTCGCTAACCGTAAGCGTTAATTCAGACATATCGGGAGAAGGCTGGTGCATTGGCAGCGCTTCCAGTTGAAGTGTGGGGGGGGGGGGGGGGGGTTGAGAGAGGCGGTGTCATGGGCGAAAACCGATGCGAAGTAGGAGTTAAACAGATTGGGTATTTCCCGAGGATTTTCAGCCAAAGATCTTAACGGCGTGCGATTACGGGGTCAGTGGATGCACTGGCTTATATTGGCGTCGAGACTCGATCCGGCATTGTATGCGATTGGGAATTCAGCTTCAATATAGACAAACTTACAACTTGTAACTTAAAAACTAACGAAAATTGTAACTTATAAACGCTTTGGGTTTGTGTTGAGGTCGGACTCGACGAAACCAAGAAACTGATCACGGATGTTCCACAGCATACGCTTAACTGTTTTGCACAAGTTTTTTAATTTCTCCTTTAGGTGGCTCGAGGGAGATAGTTTCAGATTTACCAGACATCCAAGGTATGGGATTCCGTTCCCTAAGCCTCTTGGTCAGTATATAGTCAGAGACCACTACAAGAAACGTGTCTTTGCATTGATGATTTATATCGTCATTGGCAATGATCGAAGAGAGGTTAATTTCTGACAGTGGCGTACGCAGTCGCCTTTTGCATAATCGTAAACAAATCTCAGGGGTTTTGGTGGGGCTTTTATAAAAGCGTCCAACTGGAAAATAATGACACTATGGTCTGTAAAACCAACCGTATCTTTTGAAGACAATATGTTCGTTACATTGACACGGTTCGGCAGGCTCGTGACTACAAGGTCAAGTACGTTTTTGCTACGAGTGGGTTTTTTGTTGAGTTGTGCATGCCAAGAGGTGGTCGTGAAGGATTTCAATAAAGACACCCGATGCAGTGTCAATAGAATCCCAGAGGATGTCGGGAAAATTAAAGTAACCCGAAATTACCATATTGTCTACCTGGTCAAAAACTTCATGCAGAAAATAATCGAATACATCCATGCAACTTGGGTCTTCATTGGGTGGCGAAAACAGAATAGAATTCTTTGACCAGGATGCGTAGTAATTTCGGCAAAAATGATTTCAAGCTGCCAGTGCAGCTCGGCTTCCGATTCAGGTTTAAATTCTTTGACAGCTTTGAAGGAGGCTGTTTTGATTGCGATAAGAACTCCACTATCACCTCGATCAGACCGATCTCTTCTAAATATTGTAAAAGCCAGAATGTGATAATTCAGAGCTGCTGATATTTTGGTTCAACCATGTCTCATTGACACATATAACGTCAGAGTTTTCGTCGTACACCCGCTCCAGGAAGCGATGGAAGTTACACATGGATTGCCAGTTTGTTGTGCTGTCTTTGTGACAACTTTTTAAGCTTCTGGCATTCATCACGAGGCAATTGATCCGTACCAGCACTGGATGTCACCAGACATCAAGAGGCGAAAGGTAGCATCTGAGTGTGTTGTAGTAACAAACGTGGCACATTTTCATTACATGACACAGTAATAAGTGTTGACTTAATAGCCAAAAACAGTAAAATAGCAGCGACTTCCACAGAGCTCTTCGAGTGACGACTGGATTCCCTTAGCAATGTCAACAATCCATCGAAGGAGCAATCGTTTTCGGGAAAACAGCAATAAAAATTGTAAGAACGAAATAAGGTAAAAGTAGTTAAAGACTAGCGGTAGTCCAAGTCTACAGGTCGTTTGACGTTCGACTACGAGTCATTCTTCTGTCATTATATCGTTTTAGCCCGTGCACATGCTCAAACCTCAAAACGTACCACATGGAAGACAAAATCACTACATTGTCATATATTTACATGGCTGAATCTCAGTTTAAGTCAGTAAGGTGGAACTGAGGTGTTAACGAAAGGGATCTGTCTCATATGGTCTAGTAGTCGACTTTTCTCTCCTTCACTGTCTTGTCGGGGACAAGGTTGTAATGTTTATGTAATTAGCCGGAAGTCCTATAACCGGATATTGCGGTTAGTAGTTGTCTCGTTATGAACTTTGGGATAGCCTTTTACCATTATGGCGAACCTCTGGTTGATGTTTTCTAGTGTTCATTAAAATCATCGGTTTATCTTACGCATCATGATTCAGTGTCTAAAGGAGACATCACAAAGGTATCGGAAAGCAGCGCGGAACCATCTCCAGCTGGCATAAGCGAACCGCGGGCCGAAATCTGGTGGTGCGTCGTCATGGTACAACGCTCCGGCAAAGTGTCTAGAGGTACCGCTGTCGGCGGTATTTTTCTCTCTTTTTTAATGATTTTGATAGTAAGGTTGGCAAGTCGCCCGAAGACATCGTAGGGAAAGAAGCGTTTCATTCATGTCCCTTGTCATGTCCTTGTCGACGGATATTGTTTACTATATATAGCCTTTAAGCCAATTCTGCACATTAAACACGTTCCCTTGAAAATATATCATCGATAAATACATTCACACGCAGGGAGGATTGCAACCCTTAGGTGTCCAAGTTCAAGGGCCTGTTTCACAGGAAATTCCTCTGCGAATCTGGAGAGACTTTCGGAAAAATGTCAGGGAAACATGAAATAATTACGGTACACCAGGATATTAAAAGTCGGGAGATTCGAAATCTTTTTCGTGAATGTCGCCAAAAAATTAGGAGGATATTCCAAATTTCTGGAAGAAGGTAATTTTATTTGATCTTCTGGAAGAAATGGCATGCTCACCCGGGAAATTTTGAAAATTAGGTTGTCTGAGACTGCAGTTCGTGCGTTTTGAAGGCAGTATGATATGAAAACAAGCAGCCAAAAGCGAACTTATAAACGTAGATCTTACTCAAACTTTTGAACTTCAAAACGGATTTTTTTGGCGCAGAGACTACTTTACGTATGTATTTTACACTTTTAGAGAATAATGTCATCATTTGAAAAAAACAACAACAAAAAGTTAAGAAAGAAATAAAGAAAGAAATAAATAAATAAATAAATAAATAAAGTTGAAAATCCGTATTATTTACTGGGTTTGCTGCAATCGTTGGTCGTCGCACCCCCCTTCCTTACGGGCCTGCTAATGTTATTGTTAAGTTCTAGATCACTGATATCACTTCACATTTTGACCGTTCTTCATTTTACAGCGGTGACCATAGACGTCAATGGATGTGCAAGAGAAATGCGTGGTGATATATCCTATAGAGGACAGCCGACTATTCCACCAATGAGTTGGACCCAGACTCCATCGATAGTGGAGACAGGAAATGGTAAGCATTGCACAAGAAAGAGTTTTTCGACCCTAAAATAACACTAGACTTAGGGAGTGATTACATGGCGAATTTCAGCCCGGGCTGAATTTCATACCGGTGGGCGGGCTGGAATTTTGTTGCAATTACACGGCGAATTTCAGCCCGTGCGCCAAATTTGAAATTTGGCGGGAAGAGTGAACAGAAATCAAAATGGCGTCAAATATTCGACTTGTGAAAATCGGGGCATTGCTTCTCTCGCAATTTAGCCTTTTGTTAGCACTCAATTTCCAATTTTTTTTATCGGCCATCTCGGTTTTGTCGACCTGGTCTGCCGCTGGCAATGGTGTAATGGCAGGTGGTCCAAAGAAGGTCGGTTCCTCCTCATATATTCGGGCCATCGCTTCCCCAACAGCTTCATATTGCTTCACCTTATCTGCGTTGAAGTCACCGTTCTGGTAGTCCATTTTCGATTTGTAATTCGCCAAGCACCGAATAAGATTTTCGATTTTATCGCCGTTATTCCACTGAAACCTGGTAGCCGCCATCTTGTTTCATTGAAAACAAATCATTGCGCATGCCCACGTCACTTTTCTAGCCAGGTGAACTCGCTTTTCAGACCGGGCTGAAATTTCATTCTGATTACATGAGGTTTTTCAGCCCGTTTGCCCGGGCTGAAATTTTCTTCACGTAATCGCAAACGTTGTTTCAAGAAGATTTGTTCAAGAAACCGGGCTGAAATTCGCCATATAATCGGCCCCTTAGAACCCAAAAGAATACAACTCTTTATGTCTTACACCCGCGTAAAAGTGCCTGTCTCTTTAGTGTTTATTTCATAGTCCAGAAAACGAGCATTTCGGAATACAACATATATGTAACTAGAGAGATTTTTTGCACGTATCGTCACGGAGCTTTTGCTGTTTTATGCCAGAACTGCACAAATATTTACTTACTGAATTACAGAGAATTATGAAGAGGTAGACTCGATAAGCTGGATAAAATGCGACCACAAGGCGATCACATGTAACCACATCCACCGCTTTTACACAATGGTCACGTTGTTGGAGGAAAAGACATCGGAGTCACATAACATTATTGTGAATGAATCCTTTTTAAGTCGTCTTTCAATATCTTTTTAGGTCACTATCGTGTTCTTGGCAGAGTTGTTCATTTAAAAAATTTAAAGACGCAACTTGAACAACAGCAAAGCTTAGACTTTAACTCGCGAAGGCAAGAAATTAGCATGATCAACCAACTGGATATTCTGGCAGATACTCTGTACCTTCAGGTAAGAGACCCAACCTACTTTTTGGAACTGGAACCCAGAAAAAACTTTCGAAGCAAGGACGAGAACCAACAATAAGCTTGAATCACATATGGTGTCAACTCCGGAAATAAAGCTCGGGCCACAATTGAGAGAGGCTAGTGCTTCCGCTAGTACATCTGGCATATGTATCTGATAATCGTAAAAAAAACTATGGACAGGTTCCTCATTTTATGATCGAACTTCAAAAACCTATCTACAAATAATAATGATTGCAATTTTCGCATTTTTGTGTCTGTCTTTGTTTGCTTGGACCCAGAAAACGATTCGTAAAAGTTGATTCCTTAGATGTTTATCAAATGTTCAAATTGCTACCACTTTCTACATTTCTATTCTTCTTTTTTGCGTTTTATTTTAAGGGCAAAGTTGATCTTCACGGGATCAGTCATTTGAAAGTGTACACAAGAGAGATTATTGCTTCTTTTGGAAGTGTGCTGAATGTATCAGCGCCGAGCTGGAACCAAATTTATCAAACTCGAATAACCGCAGGTAGTAACGGAGAAGATGGAAGACATGGCAAAAATGGACCAAGGGGTAAGCAAGTAAAATTCTGCATTATTATTATTCCTGGTTTTTCAACGTACACTGTTAGCGACCCATGACATTGCAATGTTTTATTTATTTATTTATTTATTTATTTATTTATTTATTTATTTTACTTTAGTGTGTGATGTGTTTTCTGGCTATTCCAAGTTTTCTGTGGAACACTGGGGCCAGACTCACGGGCTGCCCTCCTAAGAACTCCCTGAAGTGCTCCTTCTTTGTATAAATAATCAAAGATTGGAGCAATCTACCAAACTACCTATTTGGACATGATATCAACATCAATAGATTCAAACAAAAATCAAAAAAAGTGGATGAAGATTCATTGAGTTCCTTTTTTTTTTTTTGCTGCTTCTGTCCACGTAAACGAATATAATTAATCTACGACAGCCGTTCATATTTCAATTTTATATAAATCATTATTGTCATTTTCTTGAATCTACACTATGTTTTTTTGTAGTTTATAAATTTAGTTTGGGAAATGTTTACATGGAATTTAAAGATTATAAAATCGACGCTGTTAAGAGAGTTTCAACCGACGTTTCGTCAATGCTGCCTTCTTCAGGGTACAAAAGAAAACGTTTACATAGGCCTAACCTCGCCGCCCTCCTTTTTGAAAATGTTATGCCTGCAATTTTTATTGTATACATATTTAAATTTTGAGTATTGTTATAAGTTATGTATCCTAAGTACTGTTTCTGTTGTTGAACTAACAGTGGTGTAATGTTAAGAAACAGTACTTAAGATATATCTCGACTTAAGAGGGCTTCGTTAGAGTGCCCATAAGCCTTCAATTTGTTTTCTTTTGTAGATTTCCATATCTTTTATGAACTCATTTTCGAAAAAAAATTTTGAGAAATATTGAATCCCTTTTTTTCTACGAGCGCTAGAAGTGAAGGCAATCTTGTCGATATTTTCACCTATCTTTCGCATTAGTCTCCCACTCGGCCAAACATGGAGCGTGACGTAAGAAAAGGACATCGTGCAAAAATATTCGAAGATTCGCGGTAATGCTTCAATTGTAAACAGAGAAAATGGTTGAAAAATGTGTGGTTTTTGGATGCAGCAACTCTCGACATGTAGAGAAAGGAATCAGCATGCAAAAGATTCCTTCTGAATCCTTCCGGTGTCCTTTTCTTACGTCACGGCTAAGAAAGTGTCAATTATCGGACCGTTCTCATTGGCTCGTTCCTAATGAGTCCACGAGACAAAAATTTGCCCAGCGGGGCTTAAAGGGCGCAAAAATTTAAAAATTTCAGTAACTTTTAGCGCTCGTAAAATAAAAAGGATTCAATATTTCTAAAAAAATTTTTCGAAAATGAGATCTTCACAGATATGGAAATCTACCAAAAGAAAAAAAATTAAAGGGTTAGGGGCACTTTAATCTGGCCCGTGGCGAGTATTTTGCAAGAAATGAAGATTATGTGGTGTACAACGAGCCAAAACTCCTCGTTTGTCTTTACTTCAAAGTTAATACATCAAACACACACAGTGATCTAGATATTTTGTCAGTAAAACGTTTAGCTGAGTCTTGAATGATAATCAGAGATGATGTGAAACCTCCCATAAAAGAACTAGTTATGTTACGTGTGGGTGATCCCAAGACTCCATTATTAGCGACTTTTAGATCCGAGTTTACCGCTAACCGCGAATGGCTGGGTGTCACGTGACCAATCTCTCAGGTCACGTTTCAAGTTTTCGACGTGCGATTTCAATGTGGAGAGGTATGTCATTTACCTGAAAGCTTTTAGCGTATAACTCTTGTTTTATTTCACAGTCACGTAATGATACAAAAATCTTGTGGAGCAAGTCTTTATCCATTAACGGAGACACAAATTCGGGCGAAATGCTAAATTTGCTAAATCCTATTGGATCTTGAAAACGAGTGCCATTCATGGCTGCTGATTCAAAATGGCGGCCGTAAATATGTAAGACGAACTAAATCGAATTACGTTTGAACGTCGAACCGCAAACCGCAGTTAGAGGTTCGCGGTAAACTCGGTCTAAAACTCTCTAATTATGTTGCGAAAATTCACTTTTGCAGAGTCTTTAGAGTCTGAGGGTAGTTTTGTTTTCTCGTTGAACCATGTCCTTGTAAGATCTAAAATCGTCCTTCTCAGCTCGTATACATGGTCATAGCTCAAAACGTATAGAGTGTTTTCACATGACGTCACGGCGGCCATGTTGGTGTCCCAAAACAAAGAAATGGCGGCCATGTTGGTGTCCCAAACTAAACCTCTGGGAATTGAACTCTATTTTAATGCAAATACTTTTCTTTGTTTCAGTAAACCAATATGGCCGGTAGTCACGTGAATGAAAACACTCTATACCACGACTCAAAACCAGAAACTAGCTAGGTACAAAATCTGCTGTCGACGTCAAACCTCAGTCGTAATAATCATGGAGTGTGCGAAACTTCATTTTTAAAGGCTGATTTAGCTGAGAGCATCGTTTCTCAGTTAATTGTGACCAAGCAAAAAGTGTTCATTTTCTCCATAATGTCCATAACCCATGAATTACGACAATTGTTATTGTACGTGGCCTTTTAAATTTCCAGTTGAAATCTTCACCGATGTTGTAAATGGCGCGTTTGTTGTTAATGCAAGTGGAGCCGATGGATACAAAGGACAAGAAGGAGGCAATGGAAGCGTCGCTACGGCCAGTGCTGACAGGGTGAGCCTTTTCACATGAAATCTTGTTTTAATCGGAGAATAGAGGAGTCTGACAATAGTATTTTCCTGCGTTTGACTGTGGAATTAGCAGGAAAATATCCTCTCATCGGTATCTTTGTTTGATTAGGTATGTGCGCTGGTATGTGGGTTACGTAATTAGTTAGGGTATTTATGGTCGAATTGGGCAGCGCTTGGCTTGAAGCGAGCCACACCCAGGGTTGAGTGTGTTTTTGTCTTGGGTCAAACTGAGATTTAGAGGAGAGCCGCACATTCCATGACCATTCGGCTCTAAAAAAATAAAAAATAATTAAAATTAATCACGGTTCTTACGAGCGACAAGACCATACTCTCTCCTAACATAACTTTTATTTTCGCGTGGATTTTACACAGAAATTTTAATTGAAATCCACATGCATTGGTATTAGAGTGCACCACGCTAAGCCGTTAGGGCCGTTTGTGTATTTCGCGATTATGGTTTGTAGTTCTTTGTAACTGAGGCTTAGTGTTTCTCTACGTTTTGCACGAGAATAATAAAATAGCACAAAAGTTTACCGCGCAATTTTGTAAGACTTTTCTGACTTCAAAACATCTCTAATATTGAAGACAACGAGACGGCCCCTTTGTAGCCTAAAGAACTCTTTCGTTATACGGGATGGTTGACTATCCACTAAAAATAATAATGTTGTCCAAATTGCCGAAATGATCCAACTACAGACTGGTTTCATCCTTTTGTTTCCGTTTGGATCACAGTAGTGACACGGAGTGCTTGTCTTCTCTCCAAAACAGCTCATTTGTTTTGAGGTCTGTATCTATAGTCTCTCCGGTTCCAGGTTCATAACAAAACGTCTATTTTATTTTATTATTATTTTATTATACTTCGCCTTAAATATTAAAACTATAAACAGAACATAACAACGTGAAACAGAAGATAAACAAATACTGGGTTAAGGAAGGGCTAGCGCCAATTACTGTGGTCTCCCCTTTATCTTCGTCTGTGCTTCAGTCAAGAGCATGAAATACCATGCTTTCTACCTGGCATGTGACATATCCTCATGGTGCCATATCCGGGGGTTCAAAAATTTTATCATGTTTTCCCCAAGCACAACAAAATTGAAAAAATCCAATTTACCTTGGAATAACATAACGATTTTTAACTGAATCAATTTCATTTTTGATAACGTTAAGAATTTCGACAAAGAAATGATGACAATGTATCCAGTGGCATTTATCGTATCTATCCTTATATATAGCATAATCTCTTGCCAAACCTTTATACTTTAAAGCGGTTCCCGTTTTCTGTAGAAGACACGCTCTCTTCAATCCACTCCTCAGTTGATTTATGATTGCAGTGTTAAGTCACGATTAAGCCAGGGTCGGGGACTTTGTGTTGCTAAGGACTTTTTGTGTTGTAAACTTTTCACGCCGCTTATGTTTAGATAGCTAGCCTCAATGAATAAATTACAATAAGCCTTTAAATCACTTGATCTTTTGAAATTGTAAGGCCATGGAAAACCTAGGTCACCGATTTTTTGTGTCACTTTGAATAGCCAAAAAACATATTTGAATCGATGGAATCGTCAAAAGGAAAATCGCTGTGACAATGTCCCTTTAAGTTACGACAAGTTTTTCGGGGAACTATAAAACTTGAAATTTGACTTGAAACCTTCATTATTAAGAGACCAGATAAGGATGACGGTGACTGCTATAATCTAAGAAGCAGATGTGCTGATATTGATGGTGAGACAGGAGTCAAGGGCCACCGGGGTAACAGAGGAGGAAATGCAGGATTACCCGGTAAAAAATTGCTCATTTTAATGAATAATACTGAAAAGGACTTAAACTGTACAACGGCTTCGCACCTACATTATTTTTCTTGCTACATTTCTTAGAAATGCAAGTACATGTATAACTTGAGATGATCATTTTTGGACGACACAAATCTACATTACTAAAGGAGGAATTAAAAGAAAGTTTTGCACTTATAGCAAAACACGTAATGGTACTTCTTTCATTGTTATAACTGAGTAATATTTGTTAAATCCTGCAGTATGTCCATCTCCACTACTCCACTACTCCTTGAACTTTACCCTGGATGTATTTTTTCGTATTGCAAGTGTTGTAAATATTGTCAATATTGTATTCAGTTTCATGAAAAGCTATTAAAAATTGTGCTATTAATATTAGAAAAAAAAAACTATTAAAAACATAAGTTGCGGATACAAATTCAGCTATAAGCCAGCTCTGATAGTTGAAGAAAACTGAAGATTTTTAACTGTTAACGTAAACGATGTCATCTGTGTTCGCTGATGTTCTCAGGAAATGGAGGAAATGCCGGTCAAATAAAGTTTCGTTATCGGAGGATACGCGGGTGGGTGTACCTGATGTCCTGCAGGGGGAATGGAGCGGAGCCGGCCAAGAATGGATTCGGAGGACCTGGTAAGTTCACAGAAAGTACTTGCTAAGGGTTGTCCCTTTTAAGTATGATAGGATAGCATATTGGACTGCCTGCCAAGATAAATTCCCAACTACAAGACATCACAATTTTCTACCTATAGAGTTTTGTGACAGAGAGGAAAATTCCGTTACCATTACTATGAACGTTTACAGTGCTAATATGCGCCGACTCTGTCAATACTGCCACATGGATGAAGATAAGGAATCTTTTGTCTCAATAGATTCGTTATCTTGGTTCATATGTGGTTGTAGGACTGGTCGTATTTCTTTGTGTCCATCAAGCTACTAATGCCCTGCTGCTATTATTCTTCCCTTTAATTAAGCTTCGTACTTATACCATCGCACGTGAAGATCTTCGGGATTACATTTTTAGAAACAACAACAAAAAAATTGAATCTCTCCGACTTTCATACTTGTAACAGCGCAATTGCTGCGACCCATGCAGCCAAATCTAAAAAGTTATTTTGCACATTAGCGTTCCTGTTTTACTTGTTTTATCATTTTATTGTAACATATTTATTTTAAAGTATGGAGGGTAAATATGAATTTCAATTCAACTACTGCACCCTTGTACATTCACCGACGTTAGTTTTTTTTACTTGCTTTTAGGACTCTATCACTGTGTTGTAAGAAGTAATCGGAGTTGTACGTTCAAGTCATTTATTTTCGAGCTTTTTATTTCTTTGTAACGAGGATCGTTATCATTACGGACATTAAGTAGCGACCAGGAGTGAACAGTGTAACTAATCATTTTTATGTCGCTTTTCCTTAGTTTTCTCCCTATTTTGATTGTATTACTCTGATCTTTGTAATTATAGTTTTCCACCGCCTGCCATGAAAGTCAATGAAAAAAATTAAGTGATTGCTAGAATCCTGGCAACTGGTTGAACGGCTTATCGCGACTCATCGCCGATCGGAGTCGGGAACGCGACAAAAAGTGCCAGCAAACTCGTGCTGACTAGAAACAACAACAACAACAACAACAACAACAACAACAACAGCAACAACAAAAACAAACACTATCACAAGTCCTTACCAATGTTTAAAGAACTCGATTTTGGAGTGTTTATTGAAATCGTTCTAGGGCAACACAGGGTTCGGTAACGCCACAAGTGTAAAATTTATTGAATTGATCTTACAACTTGTGTATAAAGCTAGTTTGGAGCTTTCTTTGTGGGGTTCTTCTCTTGCAAAATAAACTGATCCCAGAATTGTTTGCTTCCCAATTAAGGTGGTGCTGGTGGAGAGGGTGGCTATGGTGTCCGCTGTGTATACGTAAAAGAAGTTGGATTTTTATGGCACAAAAGAAAAATACCACCATTTTGTAAGAGAGTTGGAGATGGTGGGCAGGCCGCTGATGGACCGCCGGGAGATCAAGGACATCCTGGATCAAGTAAGACGTTATTGTTATTGGATATCTTTTATCGCGTAAAGCGTTCTAGGGTCACGTGTGACTAGACGCCGTCTAAAATACTCCAGTTGTATATTAAGTAAAATGAATAGTAGCCGTGATAAACAAATAATGTGCAATCTTACTGCGTAGTAATACCATAAACACAAAATCACAAGATCACAAGAAATCACAAGAATTCTACAGATCCTATGTCTTTACAGACAATTTCTTAATTAACGCTACCTAAAATCTTGCAGTGAAAATGAGTCGTCGAAACCTTACTAAACGCCACGGAGAAGGCGCACGCGTTGGCATAAAAAAACTTATCCAAACGGCTCCGAATGATAAGAAATCCTGCATTCAGTAAATTGGGGTATTTCCCTTTACGATCAAGATCAAAAGGTCGACACCATTGAGCAGAGCGGTTCCATCACATTTTGATCAAAAGGAAAAATCTCCAAGAAACGTGTTCGGAAGAGCTCTGATTTCTGAGGTACATTTTGTGACCAGCGGAAGTTGTGTTTGGCCTGTCACCTTTTCAAAAACATACTTACTAGAATATACTCAACCATTGTGGGCTTGAAATGTTTTTTATTTTAATATCCTACTGAAACACCAAAAAAAAAAAAAAAGGGGGCCAGTTTTTCAATCATTTTCATGGGAGGATACAATTATTCCACTCACGCTTGTTGGATATGAGATGATTATAGCCAACTCAGCGCTACACGCCTCGTGAAAAAATTGTTTAAAAATATAACACTTCAATTGTAAGGAACCATTAGAAACATTAACATTTTCCATCAATAACCTGATCTATGAAAACTTCTATACACAGGAATCAAGTATTATCGACGGCATAGTCTCTAAGAGGACTTCATTAGGCACCGAAATAGTACAGTAACTTGTGCCATTATCAGATAGAACTATAACTTTTTAAAGAAATTTTTACATGCTTGAATTTATGACATTATTCCATTGTAGCTCCAAACCGTAGGGGAACACCAGGAAGTGTTTCCACATCAATAATTACTTCAGGGACACTGGATGCCGCAAGCATGGAGAGTTATCCTCTGGAGCTTATTACAGTCATGAAGAGACGTAGTGAAGATTTGCTGATAGCGGATAGTGACAATGGCGTTGGAAGGACGGCTTTGACGTTTGTACGTGACGTTGCAGGTGCAAAGACTGATACTGCCGCTACTGTTATCGAGAAAGGTAAATACATGTACCTAACTGACTAACCTCCGTGTGATTAACAAGCTGGCTCTATTTTTTCCTGATTTACATTTCTATAGACCATAACTCTGACGCCCGTAAAATATTAAAAAGTAAGTCTGGCGCGAGTGACCAAGGCCAAAAGTTGAATTCTAAGGGAAAATCTGCTGAACCAGAAATAAAGCGCGGCGTAAAGTTTATTCAGAGCCTTGAGGTTTTCTTCTCTTTTCACTTGCCGACTGATTCTCACGATACCTGTGCAGAGCACGGTTGCGAAGACGCGGGTCTGGTTACCACAAGTTTTATCACATTATCGCTGATCTGTGAAAAATTGGCGCAAAAGTAGCACATTCCTGCGGCTATTTCCCTCTGCTTGACAGACCTTCGTTATTTGAAGGAGAGAAACGATGCTGTGACATCTGGTTATGGCATAGACCGTTTGGTATAGCATGTATTTTGTGTCCATTAACTTTGACATTCGACTCCTTTTCGTGATAGAGTCTCACCATTAACGAGGCATTGTTTTCAAACAGGCAAACAATATAGATGATCTATGTAGTTGCAAACGCCTGTGACTTTTATAAAGTGTGGTATCCCGAGTGGTACCAAGAGGTCGATTGCTGGTGTCAGTTTACGAGGTGTTCGAACAACTTCATCTCTCTGGCAGGAAGCTATGGGTGCTTTCCCTCCGGAGAAATGCAACTTCATTGTTTTCTTAGCCAAGAGCAACATACTGAGTCAAGTCGAAGCAGTGGTGACAAGGCTTTCATTCTACTGAATTAGAGAAGCAAGCACGGCTTTCCAACTTCAACATACGCGCTGCAAACTGACAAACTCGCAGTAAAAGTTGCTATAAAACGAATCAATAGAAGATGACCTCAAATCCTTCAAATTAAGGCGGCTGGGACCGGTTTCCAGCACTCTCCAGAACTTACAATTTGACTGATGCCAAAGCATTGGTTAACAAGTTATGGTCATTTTTTTTTTACCCAATAGGTTACCATAGCAACAGTATAACCTGTTGAAAACAGCCCTAAATTTAGCTTTAAGTGATTATAGCTCAAAGCGAGCTCGCTGGCCCCAATTTTTTTTACTACTAAATTGTAAACAGCATGTCGAGACGCAACTTCTTGCAAAGTTAAAAAAAAGAATATGGAATGGGGTTCAGAGCAAAATTTAAGGTGGCTCTGGGGATATGTTGTTGCTATGGAAACCTATTAAGTCGAAAAAATTACCATACTTTGTTTACCGGTGTTCTCTATTCTACGCCTGTTTAACAAAGCAAACTGGACTCCGTTATTCAAATCGAAAAACAAGTAGCCATCCAAAACAATAGCCTGACCTTTTTTTTTTTCAAGAAATAGGATCCTTTCTTCGTCATTGAGTTGCCCCCATTCAGTTTGGTCTCACCATTTAGGTCACTAACCTTGCCAATTTCTAATTTCTCTACATTAACCCTTTTTCGGCTAACCTTTACCCCTATTCATTTAGTGTTTGCTAATAAATAATAATAATAATAATAATAATAATAATAATAATAATTCCTCGCGAAGCGAGGGCCGATGGCCCGAGCGTAGCGAGGTTAATAAATTTGTCGGGCCGAGCCGGCTAAGCCGCGCGAATTCGAGCGAAAAATATATTTATATATACATGTATGTATGTATGTATGTTTGTATATATATTTAGTTGAAGGTGTCCGTAATGTTGCCTAGCAATGATGAAAAACAAAGTATGAATGACGTCAGAATGTCTGGCGTCGTCTGAAAAAAATTTTCATACATCGGAAAAAATATGCGTGCATGATCAAATTTCAACTGCAATGTTCATCAATATTCACTGGATACAGAACTATCTCTCCAGAATCTTTTCCCTTTCTTTTAGAAATCTTTTTTTTGTGAAAGATTGTATTGAAGAAATTACACGTTTTGTGGCCGCGGTAAAATAATTTTCCGTGGGAAATAAATTCATTGAACACGACAACGCTGCACGCCCATTGTACATTTTATCGCGTCAGAAATAGATTTTTAACCGCAAACTAGCCTGTGGAACTGCGAAAAGACCATGCTCATCAAAATAGTTGCTATGTTGAGAAACCTTTTAATCTTTTCATTTGATGCTGCAACACGAAAGAGGGCTTTCCACCCAGCCCCAGCTTCGCGATGTTTTGCGAGTCACGTATTTCTAGTAATAATAATAATGATAATAATAATAATTTGTTTATCAAGGGTTAGGTATTTGATTGAAACTATTATTGTACTATCTAGTGATAAAGAGTGATAGTAATGATCGATCGAGTTATAACTCAATAGAGGGAGGAGGCTTATTCAATATTTCTACAAATGCTTGAACAGGTTTCCCTCATTGAAATTAAAATGAAGGTTCACTCACTATACAAGGACGACTACAATTTTTCATGAATGTTATCTTGTTTACTCTTTTACTTGTGACAGTTACACATTTCACTCTGTGAGATGGTGATTCTGGCCCCCATAACGGACAGCAGGTGATGCGAAAACTCAGACTGTTATAGTTTGCAACCAGAATGAGGGAGGGGCTTAAAGATGGAGGGTGTTTTCACATTGTTTATCTCTGAAAGGGGACTTATTAGAAAGGGGTTAAATAGAGGAAATACGGTAGTTATAGTAAAAAAAAATGTGAATTCAAGTATTTCAGGTACGAGGAAAATATATTTACTATCTAATCACCTGATTAACAAATTCTAAAACCGTGTTTCACATAGTTTATCGATCGATCGATCGATCAATCAATTGATTGATTGATTGATTGATTGATTGATTGATTGATTGATTGATTGATTGATTGATTGGTGGTTGGTTGGTGGTTGATTAAGTGATTGGTTAGTTGGTAGCAGGGTTGTCTCAGATATGATATTAAAGATCTACTATAGCTCACAGATAGATGAAGTTCACGGTGTTCATTTCGTCGAGGACTCACAGTCATAATTGATTCACCTATGCACGGTCAATAATTCAATATCTGATTTCTTTTTGTTCCAGATGCAAGGAGAAAACTTGCTTTCATCGGCAAAGAGGGCTACGATATCTTCGGAAACAACAAACTGTTTGCACCACGAATTAAGTGGGAAGAACTGATGAGGAAAGCTGAATCATTAGTGTCGTCTGCCCTGAGTTATGAGAAAACTTACAATAACATCAAAGCTTCCATAGAAAACAATGGAGCGTTTGAACAAGTATGTGGTAATTTGAGATTGGTAATCCAAATTGGTTCATACAACTGCCATGATATATGTATTACATCATTACGTCATAAACATGGCATGGTGTCAGAAGTGCTAGAATTCAAACACAGTTTAAAACACGAAAATCTCGCTCAAAATGAGTTAATTTAAGGCACCCTCACCGCTAACTCTAGAGGGAAATGTTGCAGGTAACTGGCGTAAGTGGAAACAGCGATTTCAACTGTACATGGAAGCTTCAGGATCAATAAAGAAACCCGAGAAGCAACAAGTCGCCATATCCTTCATTTCGGAGAAGAAGCACTGGAAATTTACAACACATTCTCGTTATAGCCTAAAACCAAAGAATGGCTGGAAGCCTACTACAGTTACAAAACTTGACCATACCCCTCGTTCAGTAATTGTGACCAGCAATAGCACTCTCTACAGGCGAAACAGGAGAGACATCATCAAGACTCCGGATGTTAAGAAAGACACCATCACGAGTCCAACAAGTGACAGAGGGATCACTAAGAGCCCAGGAAGTCACATCATCAAGACCCCTGATATCATTCGAACTAGATCTGGCCGAACTATCCGTCCACCCAGACTAAATGACTTTGAATATTACTAGTTGATTAAGGACTTTTAATCATTAACACGTTGCTAGGCCGAGTCGTCATCGTCAGCTGAAAACGTTAACTGTGTAATGGTCTTTGACATAAGGTCTTGGACAATGAACAGTGGACAATGCCGACATTTAGATTGCATGTTTATTACTCCTCATATTCGTTAGAGGGGAGATCATTCGTTGTCACGTGGTCTTTCATTAACATCGCAACAACTTCCTAACAGATCAGAACCAGCGACCAAAGTAACAATAGGCTAAATCAAGAGAAGCCTTTTATCAGAGGAAACCAAGACATACCACTGCACGTTCAACAAGACCATTTGCTACTTATATTTCTATTTATGATAGCATTATGAATTCAGTGTCATGCTCTTTATAGATGGCCCAACAGATGTCCGAATTAGCTGGATTACAATTTAATGTGGAGGAGGAGCGTTTGATAGAAGCAAGGCTGGTCTCCCTGGACGAGAAGGAACTTTACGTTCAGGTAACAAAAATCGAGCGTTTTATAAACTGGTTCTAAAAGGACTCTCGAACGTTCTGTTCCCGCTTGAACAAATTACCAATGCAAAGAAAAATAGCGAGCCATTTTCCTACCACATACGTTCCATATATTCAAAGCAAACTCACATGCATTTAAAAAAATAAAACGGACGAAGATGTCGCAAAATCAACCAGCAGGGTTTCGGTTGAGAAAAAATCTCCATTAAATAATCCCTTATTCAATTTGGTTGAAACAAGTTAAACAGGCCTTTAAATGTTTGACGAACATGCCTACAAAACATCACTGTAACGAGTATATTTTATTCCATGAGATGCTAGATTTTGTCTTTCCCACAGTCAATACAATATTTAGAGTCAGAGATGGAAGGCATGATGATGAGATTGAAGCATATGCTGCAAGACGTTTACAGTCAAGCCAAGCTTAATCGAGATGATTTCTTAGCAATTCTTCAGGGCGTCACAGCATTCGCGAGTGGTAGGATCGGCGGAGATCCCTTTGTAGCTATTGACGGGGCGTTAGGGACAATAGCCAACCTGGCAGATACAGAATGCCTTGGAGAGCTCGACAAAATGAAGGAAAAACTTAAAAAGTGGTTGACATTTGGTCAAAACTACACTCCTCTGTTGGACTCAGGCGATTTAAATTTCAGTCAGATGGACGTTGATTCCGTTCCAGAAGTTATGCAGGTAACACCAAATCTTGGGCGCGATCCCTAGGGCCAAAATTCCCGTTTGTCAAATGGAACAGTATTTTCCATTTCAAAGGGCCAGACAACCAAAGGACCACATCCAGAGGTTCTGCAAAATTTTGGAAACGAACTTTTCCGTTACATTCGATTCTGTACCGGAATTTCCGGAAATTCTGGTTGAATGGATCGCGCCCCGTATATGCCGCTATTTTTTTTTTACACACAGCCAACCTGACCCCAGAGTAACTGGTTGAACTGAAAACAAGATGATAATCTACTAAATCTCTGTCAGGGAGAACTCGATAAGGCTACTTGCCGGTCGTAAGTGCAGATGTATTACCAAATACAAGACAATTTCAAAAATTACGCTGCCAAGGAAGGAAAGGATTTTTTTGTTAAATTACGCGCCAACTCTATGTGCTTATACGTGTCTTACATATAGATCAGGGTTTTTTGTGGTTCAGATAGGAGAAAGAAGAAGTCTTTCTCTATAGAAATCTAGTCATAGGTATTAAAACATGAAGAAACGTCTTTCTGATTTTTAATAGACCTTTTAATTCATTATAACATGTTTATACCAATGAATAGTAAAGAGGATCGATGAAAGGAGAACCAAACTAACAAACCAGAAACGCAAACGAACGTGCAAGTAGAAGAACCAGCGAACGGAAGTTCTGGAGCGGAGTAAACGGATAGCAAAATGACCGAGTTAACGATCAAACGGTCCACTAAGGCCTCACCACCAAGAACCAGTAACGAACGCTAGAAACTGGATGAACAGCTGAACGACCGAGTAAACAGCTACTTTGATGATATGGGCTTCAAATGAAAGACCTGTCTTGTCAGGGCTTTCAGCTGTTGATCCGGTTTCGTGCTCTCATTCACTCGGTTTTTTGTTCCCTGTTTTCACTGGTGAGTGCTTTTTTGACCGTGTCATTGTTAACTCGATCATTCGGCTGTCATCATCATCATCATCATCATCATCTTTATTTATTTAAACACGGAATCCCTTTCATAAAAATGCTCTTCCAGAGAGCCATGTAAAAGATACAATAAATCGTACCATAGGGAAAATAGGAGTATTAGTCTTAAGTATATATTAATAAATTACAAATATAATACAATATGGAAAACATATGATAAAGCATACAACAGGAGATAATTAGAACTATAATGTATAAATAGGAGACTAAGGTCTTAAGGGCTGTCTGTTTGCTCATCCGGTTGTTCGTTCACTCTTTCTTAGTTCCACTTGTTTGTTCGTTTGCGTTTCTGGTCGTTTTCCCGTTTCTCCTTACTATTTACTGGCATAAACATGTTATAGAAATGAAATAGATAACAAGTACACGATGAAAATTATCGGAAAAAAACATGTTATAAACTATTCAATTGAATTAATTAAAAGCTATATAAAAACATTACGAAAAAGGGTCTTCATGTTTTAATACTTATGGCTGCAATGCTTTAAAACACCACTGGTATAGATGTATTATTTGTAGTCTTTTATCTTTGGAGTTTGGATATCAAGTTGGAAGTACGCGGTACTACCTTTACTGGCCACTCTCTTAGTCTAATATAGTACTGTCCCACCAGTGTAATCGCAATATACATCTGTGGCGAACTCGTTGAACTTGAACTTAAACTCTGAGTGTTTGTCCGTAGTACAATAATCGTGAATTAAACCTTTAATTGTTTCAAATGCCTTTCAGGCCAGCCTTGGGATGAACAAAGAAGCCTTAACGAGTCAGCTTGTTTGCATGTTAGATGTGACTTCGCTGCCTGAAAGTTCACTTGTAGCAGAATTCAAACAACATATTGAGTCGTTTTTTCTAACCGGAGAGCAACGCATTGAACTGATAGCAAAAGTAATGGACCTGGATAATGAGATCGGTGGACTCAACTTCGATATCCAACTTTTCCAGCAGACACGAGAATCGATAACAAATAATCAAGAACCACAAGGTACTTGTACCTTTTTAGAGGTCTGAAGTTTTAGTGTAATTTAATTTTTCCTTATTGTCTTAACAACCTGCAGCTTAGGTTGGTACCTGCCGTTAAGTCGGACGCTAACGAGTGGTTCGAAAAAAGCAAAGTAGCAAAGTAATTTCCAAAACTATTGTACCCCCCCCCCCCCCTCCCCTTCGCTACACACACACACACATTCATCTCTTTTCAGATTCATTTCGTCGGATTCGCAATTTACGTTTAGGTTTTTTCGAAGAAACAGAAACTAAATGGCCACCTTCTCAAGAATAATCGGAAGTTTGAATAGATGAGAAGTAATGTAATTTACGAAAAGGGTCCAGTTATTGTTTAATGTGTAAAAAGTGAATTTTTATAGATTGAGAGAGAAAAACACAAAAATGTTCCTTACAGTACCATCGATAAACCTAAATGGGTGGTGACTTATGTGGTTGTGGTTGAAAACCGTTGTTTGGACCATTCGGATTGATGTTCTTCAATCAACAGGACCTTTTATATGATTCTTGCATCCTTGCTATCACTGTCCTGGCAGCAATTTACACTATTGTCATAGGTACTCTAAACCCAAAGTGTTAACGTAATTCATAACATGATTTGTGTGTTTTTCACTACTTTGACAATACCTGATTTTTATTTTTAAGTCGGCGGTAGAGTTGTCAAAAGTGGACTTTTCAAGTTGTGTAACTTTGGTTGTCAGTAACTGGTCTGCATCCCCACTCTTACGAAACTAAGTTCGTCATTATCAAGTCTGCATTTAAGTACCTCAGTGTAGTAAAGGGGAGGGGGGAGAGGTTACAATCACGACTCACGTACCTATTTGTCTTCCAATCATGAATCACGCGTACATTTTACAGCATTTCACGAATTCTGCATTTTGATGTATTTTGTGCCGGAAACTGGCTTCGGTGATTAGTTAATTTGCTTTCAATTTAGTTTCAGTAGGTTAGATGTTGCAAAATTTCCGTCCCAAATCCTTGCCAAATCCTTGCCGTGTCCAGCGGCAAGACTATAGATGAAGTGAATACTCTAATTCTCGAAATTAACTGGTCCCATGTAATACGCTCCTTACGTATGAAACCTTTTCCTCAAAATCGTGGATTTTGAGAACAAATACGACCATAACAACAGAAGCACAGATCTAGACACACTTTTTAAAGCATAGTTTTCGATATTGTGGTTCTATGCGTTGGAACAATTTGTCAGTGAATTTCGCAGAGAGATAGCCTATCTATCTGATTTAGTGCTTCCCCGTTCTCACGCTATGACCATGTAATAAGACTGGAAGTAATTTATTGTCTTGTAACAACATTTATAGCTATGTAATGTGTCTGACCACCCAAGCAGTATTTTGTACAGATACATCAATTGTACGTTTGGTTTTAGGGGGTTCTGCCTTGAGTGGAGACCTTCGCCTGACATTCTTGGAAAATCTCCTCGCTAGTTACAACAGGATTGAAGAATCGTTTATGAAGACAGTTTACAGGTTGCGAAAAGCTATAAACTTCCGAACGCTGTGGGAAGTGGACAGTCCATTGGCAACATTCAGACGAATAGCAAGTGAAAACGCTGGAGGAACCGGCAAACTAAATGCAATGACTGAACTTGTGTCAGTCCTGCAAAACGTTGAGACGATTGAAAACCAAGCAGTGAGGTGTTTCACTACCAATATATACACACCTGGTATTAAAAGATGGACTTTCGACAGTGTAAAGAATAAATCGGTAGGCCTTAAGAACGATGGGTCCCAAATACCATACCAACACCCGCTTTTCTAGATATAAGACGCACTAATCCAGGATTTGCCTTTCATAGGTATTCGATAGTCTACATGCTGACGGTTTTACTACATTCACCATCAATATTGACAGCAGTTGCTCCACCTGCTATAACATCAGGCTATTACAGGTATGTAATAATAGTAACGTATTATCAGATACTAGATAACCTCGACCAGCTGCAAACGTATTTCTCGCTAAATTGTTACGAGGGACAAAAATGCCATATTAAATGAGCGCCAGGATTGTTAAACTAGAGATTGGGACAGCGCTAAATATTTTTCTGCCGCGCTCAAATCGAAAAATAGCATCGATAAATGTGTTTGAACTAGCCTCATGGTACAGTTTCCAATTACTCAGCATCATAATATAGCGAGTACAAGGCGATACTTTCGGATAGTGTCGCTCGTTTCCAAAGTCTTTTCAAGCCCTAGGGCATTACTATAAATAGTAAATTTGTAGACAAATTCGAAATTTCTGTAAGTGGCCCTATATTTATAAACGATAGAAGCCCTTTACGTTTGCGGCAAGAAGACACTAGTTTAGGATTCACACAGTGCCCAACCCAAAAAAGGACTTAGTGTCCTTACTAGAATCCTGTCACTTTACTTTTGAAAAACTTTCTGTCGAAACGCCGGACGTTTTCCTGGGGTGTCAGTCTATTATCGAGTGTTGTGAAAGCGCCACCAGAAATATGATACTTTCCAAAGAACGTCATCGTTATGCAACGGGAATGAACAGTATAGTAACAGTGGCGATATATATTTTGGCGCAACACTCGGAAGCCAATTTTAGACTAAGTTATTTCTTAACATGCCTTTCATATTTAAACAGTCAACGCACTGATAAATCACTGATAAATGTATCCGAGTCTCGTTCACTTCCGTTGTGACCATTGATTTCTCCAGCCATAAGATCTCAAACGAGCCGATGATTTCAACTTCTTTGCGTCACAGTTGAAGACAAATTTGCTTAGGTGATTTATCATCCAAGTTGAACTATTGGAGACAAGATGCGTGCTAAAGGACTCTAATCAGCAAATCTTGATGAAATCAAACGAGCGACGTCGCCGAGAAGCCAAACTGAAAGCAATTTCACGTTACCAGAGCGCGCGCTTTACTAACGCTATATTTTATGTGTTATACAACGATCTACAACTACAGACAAATACTAAAAAATGAATGTACATATATACAAAAAATGTTACTGTATATATGTTATAAATAAACTTTTTCTCTAAGTGACAGAATCTGCAGGCGACGTTTTCTGCCAACTCCTTATGCCACTTGGATTCATGGAGCAATTTCTATTAAAACAATTTATGGTAGTTTTTGTAACACATTTCGGTCCAAATTAATCACGATTTCATTAGCAAGGTGTTAGTCTTCGGGAAACAAATCACGGTAGGGAGCTACATTTCCCGTCGCTTTTCTCTTAATATTTCGTGGAATAGCTTCAATCGACTGAAAACAGCGTAGGTAATTGGTCTTTATGTTCAGTATATTTTTAAATTCATTAAAGCAAAGAAACTACCATTAGTATTTCAAGACACGTAAGGAACTCTATGTTCGAACCAGAATAAAATAGTGTTGGCTACAGTTATCGACTTATTATTCCAAAGAGTATATGAATTTTTGTTTGGAAAAAAGAGCTAAATTGTGAGTTAAGGCTGCGATATTGTAATTACATTTGAGAAGAAAGTGGCTACCATAGAGATAGAAATTCGGATCGAATCCCCTCCTTTTTATCATCCGTGTCACCCAGAAGTCTGCCAATCCAGGCTAGGCGTTAAGATATTACCAATACGTAAAAACGAATGAAAATCATTCCTCCTCTTCTGATACATGACTATTCTCTTCATTTTGTCCTTTTTTTTTTCATAGAAAGGCAAGCGGAAAGGTTTCTCTAAACGGTTTTAATGAGCGGTGCAGAAACAGTCAGCATAGAAACTGCATGCACCGATTGCGATATACCTACGGTGTAAAACCTTCATAACCAAACGGAACGGCTTAGTTTGTTTACTTTACTGCTTGAAAACATAACGTAAATAACGTAGGACACAAAACGTTTGACGAAAGCGAGATTAATATTGGTAATTGAACTGAGTGGAGTGCAATTTGGTCTGAAATTATACGCGTGATTTCAAAATCAAACGAGCGCGCAGCGCGAGTTTGATTTGAAATCGCAAGTATGATTTCAGACCAAAATTGCACGACACAAAGTTTAATTACCACTTAATTACATCCATTTTGAAATCACAGAGTATCATTGTCAATATTAATATTCTATTTGTGTTACTTCATTTCCATTTTGATGTGCTAAAGAAAGGATGCGATTTAGAGCAAAAAATGGTGCAATTTGGGAATAAATTGCACCATTTTGGACCAATCAGATTCCAAGGATCACCAGCGATTTCAAAATGGATGTATAAATAGACTCCATATTTCTGCTTTGTCTTTTGAAGGCATCTTTGAGAAAAACATTGTTTCTGTCTGGTCTATTTATACCTGAAAATGTGTTTTCTATGTTACAGAAATACACTCAACTAATATGAATACTAACGAACTCTAATCATCTTGGTTTTCCAAGCCGGGATACTTGGCGGTGTCACTGATTGATAAAATCCATCTCTTTTTTGTAAAACATACCATGGCATTTCGTCCAATACGTGTCTACCTGTCAATGGGATTCAAATTCTATTAATATACAGAATGTTTGGCATATGAGCAAGACCAACCGGGCCAGTAAGCAGAGGGTCAGATTCGGCTTATATTGGCTTTAGTTAAACATTTAAAGGTAAAAAAAATAAGGGAAGAAATTTAAAAAAATAATAATTCGGTGATAGGTATAGGTTGGCGTCGCCAGTCAGTAGAATAGTCAATAGTGACCCTATGAGGCAACCAAAGAAAGGCCTATTGGTTGCTGCTGCTTTTTTAACAGTTGGCACGTTTCAATTACAAAACAAATGTTTGCACACAGATACCTTCCCTATTAGTAGTGTCATGACAGTAGCTAGCACTACCCCAGAAAAAAAGTGGCCGCATAAGAGGATGACTTATTTTTACCTTTCTTGCTAGTTGCATATCGAGCTAACAGGTGAGGAGCCCCAAGCAAGCACAGTCCCTCGTATCATTCAAGGCAAATTGCGCCATCTCAGTGCATCCTACTTCCGGGCTGGGGATGGCAGCACCAAGTTATACCATCAGGATTTGGGGTCCTATAGACAGGTGCCATTTAATCGGTTTACGATCACTGATGTCCAGGCTTGCCGAGAAGCAGAACAGAGTGGGACAAGTAAGTCTCCAAACGAGGAAAATATGAAATATTAGCATCTCTGTTAAACTATTCGTAGGCATTCATAGCCAACGCAGAGAGCAAAAGGAGGGTTGTGGGCAGTTCGGTGTAATATTAAAATTGAAAGAGCTGGAAACATCACAACATAATACAATTTGATAAATTTCATTATTTTATTACCCAGAACGGCTTCTCTTCAATCTTTTATCGAGAAGGACTATAATATTGATAATACTGTTTACTGTAAAATGAATGGTTAATAACTTCTTTAAAAGTTTTAAATACTTAATTGACCAAATAAGCAAATATGTATTTGTTTTAAATACTTAATTTCTTACATACTTTGTAAGGCGCATTTGATCATATCCACATGTTAATTTGCGCCATAGAAATATTAATTATTATTAATTATTATTATTGACCTCCAACGTTTCGATTCCCTGCACATCTTCACTGTGACGAAATAAGCGAGCTACGTTATACAGTTTAAAACAGGGCGGGTAGTTGAAACGTGTTCTCTACCCTCCACCCGCCGTGCTTTGAAGTAACGGTGAGCGCGTACAAGATGTAGAGTAAGAAAAAACTAAAAGTGATGACAAATTGGCGAGCTACGAGAGGCTAATTGAAAGCGTGTGCATGTGAAATGCTCCCCAGAAACAGAGTCAGAGAACACAAAATTGATGTTCAGTCCACTTGGACGAAGGGTGCCCGGCTAAAAGATTTGTCTTGTTTCTTGCTGCTTGCGGCAGTTGCTACAGCCAATGCGTTACTTCAGTTCACAGACCATGGGGTCTTTCAGAGAGTGGGAAGCGGACTTAAACTGCTCAGCCCAGAGAAGCCTAGGAGATCGGTTGTGAATGTTGTGCGGGTGCACCGTGGGGTCTCAACTTTTGACCTTTCTTTTGTCACCAGTGTCATGCATCAAACAAACTTCAGCTCTTGTGTCATTCTTATACTTTTTTAATGTAACGGCATTCCTGTCCTTTTCATTTCTATTTTACTCCAAGTGAACTCCGTGTTTTGCATCAACCAAAATGATGATCGGTGGAAAACAATGTGCACACATCCTCTTACTCGTAATCAAGGTGACGATCGTCTGCTCGGGATGGAGGAATGCAGAAGCCCATTTGGAAATTACGAGCTCCACATTCCAGTGGACGAAGAACTGTCCTGCAGTGATGATATACCAATCACACATCTGAACTGTCGCGACTTGGATGTAAGTTATTGAAGTTCTAACTTACAAACTGCAGTGACGGGGCCGCGGAATCCTAAGTAAACACGTTTTAACTTGCATCGAAACATTTTCGGCTTTTGAACTTGATGGCAAGTACAAGGTTGTACCCTCGGATAATTATTGTCGCTCGTTACTTTTTAAGCACTAGGGCACTTCAATAAAACACAAATTAATTTTTTTTACAAATTCTAAACGTCTGTGAGTAGCCCCAAATTTTTGAAAGATAGAGGCCCTTTACGTTTGCGGTAAGAATAAACTAATATAGGATTCACACAGGGCACAACCCAAAGAGGGCTTTTAGTGTCCCTACTACAATCTGTTACTGTACTACTGGAAATCTTCCAGCCGAAAAGACGGACATTTTCCTAAAGTGTCAGCCCTGAGTAAACATGTTTTAACTAGCGTCGAATTCAAACCATTGGGGCACGAGGCCTTATTTCCTTGAAGAATAAGTTGGGGGCCTACGCCCCCTGGGTCTATTCTCTAGATCCACCACTGAACTGTGGTGAGTTCCCCTAATTTAACATCGTTTTTAACTTGAGACGCTAGAAACATTTCAAACAAACTGGTTCGTTCTGTTTGCTTTCGGTGAGACTGCAGTAACTTTTTGTTATTTCATGGACACAATTTAATTTAAGCAGACGGCATTCATGGAACCTCACGATTGACTCGAACAGAAACATTGACTATTCTTTTTTTCATTGTTCACGAAGGTTATGTCATATTCCTTGTTAGCTACGATGAACTTCTTTTTTTTTTTTTTTTTATTAATGTAATTCTTAAAAAGACAAATGTCAGGCAATATAAACCTGGTGGACTATCTGCACCAGATAATGTGAATACAATGATATTTCCCGGTAATTACGGCTCAAATGGGTGGAACATTTCTCATTACCTTAAATTCAAAACTATTGAAACTCAGTGCCCGAATCGAGCTGCTTAAAAAAAACTATGCAATGTGAAATTGTCGCGGGAACATCTACTCTACATACTTTTAAAAGTTCCGTAGGAATTGTAAAGGTCCTTCTCCTTTTGTAAAGCACCTGGGCAAGGTCTCCTTCTACATATTCATTTGTCCCCTATTCAGGATCTTAAGAGCCTAAAAACACATTTGAAACAGATAATGACAGTTATTTGAAGACCTTATCTGTCATATATTATCTTTAGGAGTCATATAAATCCTACTGTTCCGTTTTGATTATTCTATGAACCAAGCCAAGAGGGGTCGCAAACCATTTGAAGTTTGAAAATGCGAAATTACTTACATAAGTTTACTTTGGGTATCCTGCTCGACTTGCAAGAAGACACAAGTTTAAAGACATTTACAAAATAACAAAGAGCTGAACTTGGCCGTCAATTCGAGTCTGTTTAAAGTGAACACAAGGCATTAAAAGCTACGTGCGACTCCACTAGGGCATGGCTTTGAGCCTGAACCCGTTTATAACCCCTGCATTACTTTACATGAAAGTAAACATTCTTGTATTTCATTTCAGCTGACGAAATTCACCAAAATGAACGTGTGGGCGCATTTTTACTATTGGGCCGCGCAATACCCCACTGGACCAGACGACCGATTGTGTGAGCATTCTGCACGTAAGCGTGCAAAGATGCACAAGAAATATTAAGCTCTTTGGTGTCTCAACGGAATCAGTAAAAAGCACTTTAAAATTTAACTAAACTGATGTATTGACGTTAAATCAGTCAATGATAAAATTATCAGTAAAGAAATATATTAACATAAATATTTGACAGGTATACACGCATCAATAAAATGGCATTTACCGCTGCAATTCAGGCTGCAACTCGTCTTTGTTTTACAAGTAGATCAAAGTGTTCTTCTGTATTTGATAATCAACTGCTTAAGTTGCGTACTAACTACGAGGATCATTCTTCTATATGATCTTTCATCCGCAGTTCAAAATATATGTTTCATATATATTAGTTACATTCAATTATTCATCTTTCACGGGTATATTACGAACTCACAGTATGACCTGCTCCCAGTTGGCTGGATAGCTCAGTTGGTAGAGCACTGCACCGGTATCGCAGAGGTCATGCATTCGGATCCCGTTCAAGCCTTAATTTTTTCCAGGCTTTCTTTTCGCAACTTAAAGTTGCGTACTAACTACGAGGATCTTTCTTGGCTTTCATCCGCAGTTCAAAGTATTTGTCAGTTTCATATATTAACATTCATTTTTAGTAATCACTGTTGGTCAAATCAATTTTCACAGTTCAAGTGGATTTAAACATTTGAGGCGGTTTAGAAATGCTGACATGGGTTTGGTTTCGTCTAAGGTTTTTCTGATCATCCCTTTCAGCCCGCAAATTTTTCACTCTGTATGTTCCCTATACAATGTATATTTCTTATGACACTAAAGGGGAGAGTTTGCTGCATTCGACGAAGGAAATTTTCTCCCTGTTGGGCGGGTTAACACCAAGTTTAGCCCCGGCTCTTCTCCTCGCTTTTATGCAGCGTCATTATTGTAATAACTTATGCAAGGTATCACGTTTGAAGCTGAAGTTTCTCGGTTGCTTGTATTATCGCAGTCAGGAGTCGAGATAATCGTTTGTAGAAGTTTTATATATCCGCATTCCGCAATGTTGTCGTCATTCTATCTGCATTCGACAAAAAACACCTATGCTGTCGTTGCTTAATCGATATACAGCAGCGAATTTTTCGCCCTTGTTTTAGGAATACCTTCTCTGTAGAAAGCTTTACCTTTTTTGTTTTTTCTTCAAAAATTAATAGCGACCTTTCACAATCTCGGGTTTGGGGAAACTTTAATCGTATACAAACTAGGAGTTCTAGTGGAAAACAGAAAGCAATTCCTACTATTCTCGACTTTATTCACCCTTGTCTATTAACACTCGAAATTAACTAAAGAGTTTTCAGGAGTTTTCAATTCACATTAATTTTTGTCAGTATTTTGGTCTATGTTTCCATGGCAATTGCTAGTTCCCAGGCCTCCCGTTCACTGAGCTGTATCCTGTGGACTGGAAGTCTTTTTTTTTATCTCGGGCAGCAGGGGGGGGGGGGGGGGGGGCTGTCCACAGGATACAATTGTAGTTATTGATTTCGCGAAGAAACTTCAAATATTCCGTAGAGATAATGATTTTAGCAATAAAGAAAAGTCGCATAAAATTGGGAGGCATTTACAACGAAATAAGTCCAATTGAAAGGAACAGGGAAAGGTCTACCGTAGCTGAACTTTAAAATGTTGAGATGTGAAACGCATTCATACAATCTTTGATTATTGCTAGTTCAAATATGAAGACTTCTTATCTCTGGAGTCCATTCAAACCTAGGGATCAAAGGAAACTTTTCGTCTAATTTATTGTGGTTTTTGTTGTGTTCTTTCCCTGGTATCGCCTTTATTTTAGCTTCCTCTCTTATCAGTTTATTAGCATTCGCACTAGCACTAGCAATTTTGCTTCGTCACCTTCGTCGAAGGTTTAGGTGTATTTTCCTTCCCAGTACACTAATGATTTGCTGCAACTTTTCTCAAGTTTTATACTTCAACATTTCATAGATGAGTTTCAATACTCTTTTCAAGCTTGAATAAACTTAATGACTAACGGGTCCATGCAGTCTGTCTGACCTTAGTACCAAGACGCCAAATATTTGACACCCCGTTAAGTGCTACTCTCGAGGCCCTATGCGCCACCTTGGCACCGGGGAACAAGTAAAAGTAAGTAAGTTCAACTCGTTTCACTCCACTAAGGTCGACCCGAATCTCAGTGTTTTATCCCCCCCCCCCCCCCACACACACTCAGTTCATTCACGTTAGTTATTTTCAAACTTTCAGTTGTCATCTCCAAGGCTGACCATAATTTTTGTTATTTCAGCTTAAGTTCCTCCTACCACGCCAGTGAGCAACAACTGGTGTACTTTTCTGAAACAGAATTGTGAACACTTGCCGCTAAGCCTGCTTCCACAATTCTCAGCTAAGCTTGTCAGCTAAGTAAACAGTTTTGCTATTGGTCAAGGAAAGAAGGCCAACTTTAAACATGCAAGCGGACTCCTTCAGTGCAAAACTTTTTACTTAGCTGACATTGTTTAATTAGCTGACATTATTCATTTTCACACTCAGACTGCTAAAAATTCTAACTTACAACCTTATTATTTGCATTTGATAATGGCGACAGGATGACGCCGAAACGTCATGTTAGATTGCGTTAATTTTTCTCGTAAAATAATTAACAATACAGGTTACAGAAGGCTGATGTGGACCTAGATTAAACTCAATAATGATCATTAGGTAGCACTAGGCAAAACTCTAGAGCAGTAGCTTTCTGGGTACTACAGCATCACTACAAGTGTCGGAATACACACATCCCTCTGTCATTTTACACGAAGTTGTTACTTGTAAAATTCCCCAATACAACACGATGTGTTTGTAGTCTTGGTAAATATTCAAATGACCATCTTGATCCTTGATCGCAACCGAATCCCCTGAAATGATTGCGTACGCGTTTGGGGTGAAATCCCACCAATGAAAATGATATTGTAGCCTGTAGCCTCTCATTTACAGTTGATAATCCTCGCGACGCGAGCTGAGAGTCTGGGACTGGCAAGTTGGCCGGGCAGCTTCTCTCAGGCTGGAGACTGAGCACGAGACCACGGGCAACAGCGGAGAGAAGCGCTCTTTTCGATTTCGCAGGTGTTTTGAGTCTTTCTCACTCTACAAGTAGAAAGTTTTAATTTACGAAGAGACAATATATTGTTCCAGCTCAATAGTGGGTGCAATACAAAGCTGTATAAAGTCGATTTTTTGCGCTGCACTACTATCTAGTAGTCACCGCTCAGGTCACCGCTCACACCTTGTGTCCGGAATCGTCCCGTGTCTGACAACAGTGAAATGAGGAATTCTCATTGCTCACAATGCAACAGGTGGGGTTTAGTTCCTCGATTTTGTTCCTATATTTTGGCTGCTACCGTAATCTATGATTTGGTGTATTTTCTCTTTTTTCTCTCCGCTAAGAGTATTTAATTTCTGTGATACATGCCTTTGAATCTAACATGTAGCGTTTTCGGCGCGCATGCCACACACTGCGCGCCCTACTATCACCGTTCAACGGCGACAAAAATTGTATTTGGCTTCAAGACTTGTTTGTTATGTTGCAGTTCAGTTTTTCACCCTCTGGCTTCCACGAGCAAGTAGTCAATTCTTGTCTTCTAAAATTGGAAGAGACGAATGGCTTGTTATAAGAAATATGGAAGGAGGCAACGTGACAGGGACGACTGGCAAGGTCTAACATGGCTCTGCTACAAAGTCCAGATTTTATTATCTGGTATGTGGAAAGCTAAGTAAGCACTCTTATTTGGCATTCTGTTTAATTTGTCGAATATATATAGTCGTTGACAACTATTTCTCTAGTACTTATGTTAGTTGAGGCCCTAAATGGTGTGAATTTCAAATTCTATAAGCAAGTGTGTGGATATGCTGTGTGTAAATTTCAAGAGGCCAAACAATTGCATTTAGTATAGTTACTCAGGTGATTATAGAGATTCTGTTGATCTGATTGGTCGAGGATTGGGTCATATCCTGCGATAATCACCTCGCGCGAGACGATTATAACGGGAGCACTTATTTTCAAAATGGTTGCTAAGCGATTTGTTGATGTTTCTGAGGAAGAAGTAAATAGGATGAAAGAAAATGCAATTCCGAAAGGCATTAAAGATACAGCTGAGCCCGAGGTGACACTTTTCGAAGGCAAGATATGAAAATTGTGCTAATTGTAATGAAAAACCCCTTGTAAATTGCATGTTGTCAATGGCTTAAAATGAAGCCAACAACAAAAGTTAAATTTGTGCAAGATTTTCTTTACTTGAATAAGATTACATTTAGTGTAAAACTTCTTTCGCTTATTTTTATCATAAGATTTTCTTTATTTGACTGAATCATTTCTCAAACAAAATGAATTAAAGATAGAATTTAAAAGCTTGGAAGTAAACAAGATGAGCAAATTTCTGTCTAAGTTTTACGTTTCAGTGAGGAGAAAAGACGACAGTTTTTATAATCTGAAAACTAGTTTGTTGTCAGTTCGAGCTGCTCTCGCCCACCATCTAAAGTCACCCCCTCACAACAAAAAAATTTCATCTGCGATAACCATGTACTTGTTTAGTGAAGCCAATAAAGGACTTAATTCCTACCTGAAGCAGCTTATCTCTGAGGGGAATTTATAAACGTCTGTTTACCGGTGAAGCCATCATGTCAACAAGAAATTGTGCAATAAAGTGCTATCGCTTGTGTTCCTGGCTCTAGTTTTACACCAAATAGCGTGGTTCATCTCCATCTATTTTGGTAAACGGGTCGGAGAAACCCAACGTTCATTCACAGAAGTCAATGCTTCATCTCAATGAAGCAGCACTTAAAGAATACTGCTTGAGGCATGTGCAGTTCATCGATTGAGCATGTGATCGGCATGTTCAGTGACGTGTGACAATTTGAAACAAACAAAATCGACAGTTTTCGGATGGTTCTTGTTTTCCATCTTTAGTAATTATACTAAAACAATTATTTGCCTTAGGTTCAGTAAATATTGGTGAATATTCCCCAAGACGAATCACCAATATTTACTTCATCTTCGGCGTGATTGTTAAATAATATACAAAACAACTGTTGTCTTGGTTAATGTGATTCGATCATTTTAAAATTGCTAGGCAGATGTGTAACTGAGCTAGTTACATTGTAGCTTTTCAAATTGAAATGTTTTAGCAACTTCAGTGTTTCTGTTGGAGTGTGAAACAAGAATATAAGTTGAATAGACTGACTTTGTTCATACCAAACTTACTGAAAAATTTTCCTGGCACACTTTAAGTCCATGTTCCTGCATATGTTATTACTGTAATTTCTCATTCCCTCCTAAGCAAGAGAGTATTCAGCGCCAACTATTCCAAATATTTACATGTGAAATTTATCACACCGGTGCCTGACAGTACACCTATTGTTGTTTAAAGGGCGATTTACATGGTACGTCTTTGTCACATGCAACAAGCTTATGACAGGCCTACGACACAAATTGTTTTGTGCAAATCAAACCTAGAACTCGCTTATGACTATGGTGGACGTCACAAAAAATGTATCAACAACAATCGTGGCTATCAGCAATGTTGAATGACGAGTTGTGTACGATGTTTCGCATGACGCGAGCATCGCGCTCTCTAGAAATCTCATGCAACAGTTGTAAGCGAAATTTGTACCACCAAAATCACTTTTAATGAACTTGAAACAAAGTGGACAGAAGCCTATTTAAACTCAACCGCATTCAGCCTTTCACTGCGGCTTCAGTCAACCTGAAAAAACCTGCGCCAAACCAGGGCTTTCTTTGCAGTTGCAGTCTTAAATTGCTTTTTGAGACAAAATCACAGCAAATGGGTAAATTGTTTCAAGCAGTACTGTGGGTATTTAAGCAACAAGTTGCAGCCTGGGGTGAGGGTGGGCTGTATTCAGCTATGAGATAATTGGGGGCACCCTAAGTGCATGTACACTGCCAGCTAAACATATGGGAGGTGTGCAATTTTGTGCCTTTGTAAAAGAGGTCGTTCATCCTGATCAACAGACTTAAATCGGCACCCAGAAAAAAATGGTGGCAAAATAGTCTCCTGTTTTGTAATTTGAATAATTTTTTTTTCTGATAAAAGAAAATATTTCTTCAGAAGTGTCGAGGTACAGCTTGCATTCATGAATGTGATTTTTGTACAGTTAGCTTACAGTATGTGACTCAGCAAGTGCAGCTTTTGGGGTTTCCCCTTAAAGTGTATTTGTAACAAAATTTTGCATTTAAACCTTTGCAAGTGCTGTAGCCAAACTTCGTTTGGGAATCTGGTCACTGAAGGTGTTTTGTGAGCTTGAAATTGGCCATTTTGTTACAATGAAATCTTGTGATGTCTCTGGTTGTATTATTTTTACCACGCAGGAGTAAATTTTTTTGGGGGGGGAGGGGAGACCGTCAATTTGGTTGTCTACAGTGCTAATTGTTGTGGCCCAGCAAAAACAAGAGCCCTACTTCTGACAATTTTAAAAAGAAGAGGCATCTTGAAGTATGTTCTGTGCCTTGTTGCTTTACAATCTGTGTTTATTTTGTATTCATACATTGGTGTGTTAAGATTATGAGAAAATCAGAGCTTACCAGCAGCCTAGCTTACCAGCTTACTGTTTAAAATCAATAGTGGATCCAGCTGGAGTGATTATCAACCAAAACACAATATGAGCCTAAAGAAGATAAGAATAAAAGACTGATTTGAAACATGACAAACCATTTCTCCCACATTTATATGTGTGGGGTAGAATTCTCTTGGCTCTTCAATAGCTAATTAAAGAGCCATGCTGTGATAATTCCAGGCTCAATTGACATTAATGTGCCTTGTTTTCCTAACTTGCGTTAAGTCCTATTTTCTTAATGCCACTCGTATGTTGCCATTTCATGTAATGTTCAATCAAGTGCTAAGTGCCTGTTATCTGCGACAGTAAATACTCTGTGGCAGTACTCAGACATCTGTACTTTTTAATTGCCATATACAGCTATTTCAATTAACGTTGTCGGTTCAAAGCATAAAGCTAAAAGACAAGACCGAAAGTTTACGTGGGATTTTTTATGAATAAATTCATCAAAAATAATCCCACAAAACATTGCGGTCTTGTCTTTTAGCTTTTTTAATCCGACAACGTTAATTGAAATAGCTGTATTGGAGCAAGAATAGCACAACAGAAAGCTCATGACTCTATGGAAATATGAACGGTAAAAGTGCAGAAAATAAGAGAGGAGCTACTCTTGTTCCCAACATGAATACAGCCAGTGACATAATAAGGGATTAACTTGGTCCCAGTGGTCTAAAAAGCCAGTTCTGGTTCCAAAAATAATCTTTTTCCCTTTTGTTTCTTTAAAAGACAACCTTCAACATATTTATATGTACCTTTCAAGCTATAAATTTGGGCGTTAAAAATGTATTTGAAAATTTCATTTCAGTAGCACTTTAATGATGCCATGAATGTGCATCCATCATTGCCTGTACACGTTACATTCCACTAAGATGTAGGATAATTATTTAGGTTTTAATCACTGAAACCTGGAATGAAAAGAAACCAAATGATTTTGATCCATCTTGAGTATTTGTACTTGTGTTAACCATAATCATAGTTAACATGAGTTTACAGATGTATGTTGGTGATCCAGGTAAGGAATTAGAATCATATTTCTGCATTTTATTAAACTCATTTGAATTTGTGTCATCAGCTGAAAGTCTGTATGGCTGCATTTGCCTTTCCCGAAAGATATGAAAATAAAGCTTTTATGGAGTGTAGTAGGATGAAGTGCTGGTAGGACAGTCAAATTATTGAAGTGTTGTTTCTCCATTTTAAGCTGAGAGGAGTTGGCCTCAGAGATTGAGTTACAAAAGAAGATGCTAGAGAACTCTTGGTCATGTATGTACATGTATCATAAAAGGAAAACTGGAGGGTCTGAGAAGGTGAACTTACACGTATTCTTGTTGCAATTAGAGAAGATGTTTCAGCTGTCTCAGTTGACAAGTCTTGGGATCTCAGCCAATGTTAAAGTAAGTGACTTTAATTAAAAAACAAAAAAAGAATGGTTTAATTAAGGATATGCTGTTGTCATTAAACTTTTGAGCCCAGCTGTTGGCGAACACTTTTTCTGAAGGCAGAAATTAGATTAATCATTGTCTTGCATGGGCTGTTCCTCAAAGCACAAAATGGCATGTGTTTGGTACTTGGAAGCAAAGCTTTACTTAAAAAATTGTTCTGCCTTGTTTTTCGGTACAGTTATTATTTTTGCTGAGTCGTGAATTTAGCATTCGAAGTAATATATCAAACACTTTTCCATCAAACACGAGGAAAGAGTGTTTGATCTGATTTCCAAGCACAGAGAAATGGGTTGAAAAAAGTGCAGCTGAGATTTTTAAGCAACTTTTTCAAGCGTGTGATGTACATGTAATTCTTGAAGAATTGAAGGACTTGGTGGAAAACTATGCTAAGTGGAACATTTGCTTGAAATGTTTTTTTCCTCAAAGCAGAAATTCACCAATTTTATGGTAAGCCGCGAAAGTAGAAGGAACAGAGATATTGTTCTCCCGAGCCCAGAGACAAATTTTATGAGGAACTCCATCAAATATAGAGGAGCGATAGCTTGGAACACCCTATCCAGCAAAGAATCAGCGGCAAATAACTTAAACGTCTGCTATCAAAATTTGACATTAGAAAAATAAATTTTGATCCGATTGCCGCTTTAATTAAGTATCAAGACAATGATTGTATATATTATTAGGAATTTGTAGCCACAGTTTTTGTGTATGGCATATCGTTTAAACATATTTTTAGGTTTGTGATTTGATGTTAATACTTAATTTCTATTTACTTTTATTTTATCCGTGAATACACGACCCCACCAGCTCTGCTGAATACTCCATTGTGTTTAAATAAAGTGCTCAGTTCAGTTTAGTTCAGTACTCCAAACCCTCTTAATGGTAGTGATTTCCTTTGTTTTCCCTTCATGAATTATTATTAGTAATCTGAGAAGTGATGTTACGTGAATAAGCCTGAATCTGTTGAGTTTCTTTTACAATCTGTGATAAATTCTTGACTGCCCACAATTGTTGGCCGAGTTTTAAGGCTGATGAGGTTGCAACTTGTATCACCGTTTGTGTAGATTTCAGGTGAGGCAGAAAAAAAAAACATAGGCTCTAGGCTCTACATTGGCCAAGAGAGTTGTTATCACATTTGAACTTTTGTTGAACTTAAAACAGAGAAGAAATGACGTCATTTGGTTCAGGTTTTGAGTTACTAGTCATAACCTTGATGGGCAATTCATTCCACAAATTTCAAAGCAAAATAATATGGAACTACACTGTATGTTTTTGACTCAAGAACCAGTCTGAGTGCATGCCAAATGAGAGTGAATTCAGAGGAATTTGGATGCCAAGGCGAAATCATCACTTGTTCTGACCAACATGTTAACAGACCGAAACTGGCAAGTGGTAAAACCAAGTTGTCTTTGTCAATCTTTATTTTTACGGACGTGTGGTTCCAGAAAATATCCATACCCCCACCATGAAGGGAATTAGAAATTCCAGAGGAGTGGGGGAGGGGGAAGGGGGGTCATTGGCCCAGGAAATTCCAGAGGGGAGGAGGGGTGAATGGTTAGATTAGTTTCCAGAGGGTCAACTTCACATTACTTTGTTTACATGTACACTGTTTTTAAAGAAACCCTTCTTACATTAAAAACATTACATTAAGCCTTTGTAAACGAAGTAGTCCAAATTGAGACAAGAAATCTATTTCTTGAAGAGGAGAATAATTTTTATTATTATTATTTATAACAACCCTGGTAGTCTGAAGTATTGTGTTGGGAAACTCAATTACTCTAAAGCTGTTGTTTGTGAAACTTTCTTGTATAGAAAAATATTGTTCACTGGCAATATTTGTCCCATGAACCTAGTTTAATAGCCTTAGCTCCCGTGAGTCTTGTGTAGCTCAGTGGTAGAGCATCTGAACTAGAATTTGGAAAGTCATAGGTTCGACTCCTGATAGGAGCACTCAGATTTTTTTCCGAGTAAGCCTGTGTCATTTACTGATTAATATATCATTCTCAATAATATTATTGTTGCCAGTGAACAAATTATTTGATTTGTTTCAATGTTAAAAAAAGCAAAATTTTGGATTGCTAAGTGAAAGCCTCAAATTAACATAAAACATCAAAATTGCACAGTTTTATTCCCTGAGACAATGTTACCAGTATAATTTTGAAAACTGGTGTGATATGACTAGCTTCACTGGGAGATCACAGCTTATTTTAAAGTAGTAGTTGAAAATTACAAATTAAAAACAATTTCTTGGGTACTCCATTATTATTTTTTTCACTGACCACCTCCCTCCTCAAGTCATACCCTCTGACTGCCTGAATAACTGAGCAAAGAATTTTTTGTCTGAGCAATGTTTAGTTTAGCGAGAACATGCAGTCGTGAAGCACTGCATCCTGTTATTTTAATGGCTGCTCAGACCTACGACAGCAACTTTTGAACTGACTCTGACACCCAAACGAGGCATGCCACAGACAATGCATATTGTTACATCCTTTTCCTTATAACAGCAAAACAAAAAAAAGCAAACAAAGAAACAAACCAAAGAAAACAAAAATATAGCAAACAACACCAACTAGTTAAACCTCTGTACAACCTTTAAGATTGTTACAAATAAACTTCCAATGAGTGATGTCACACAATCCTTTAGATAAAGTTTCAGCAAGTTACTATACATAATCCTTCAGATAACCCAGCCTCCTAAATACTCTGCCCGAACGTGTCGTTGCGCCTTGCACAGGTAACGCAAGAGGCTCCGGATTCCCAAATGGCAAAACAGGCTCATTGGTTGCATCAGCTTGACTACTGGGGGCGTCTGTCTGGATACATGGCACGGTGGGCTCATGACTCGTCTGTCCCCATTCAGGAAAGGACATTAACTGCTTACTCGGTTGCTTAGCGCCTTCTTCAGCCACTGAACTAGGTTTAGGACTCTCGCAGGGCTCCTTTGTTTTTCTTAGGTGGCGCTGATTGCGACGATATATCTGGCTACATCATTGGTAACCACCTCGTAGGACCGAGTTCCAACACATCTCTCAACTCTTGCCTTCACAGCTTCTTTAGTCGACTTTCCAGGTGGCATGAATCGCACAGTACTATATCCCGACCCATACTTACAGTAAAAGATAGGGAAAAACCCGTGACAGGGCTCGAGACTGAGTAAGTATGGGTTGGATTGAGGGAGGGCGGGTGGGGTTTGCGCCAGCCGTGATGGTGCGCAGAGGGAACCACAGGTTTGCTCTCGGGTACCCCTAGCTCCACAGTGTGTTGAGTAAAAGGGTAGCGTGACAGGTGAGATAGTATCTTTCACAGTGTGCACGAGTCGGGACAGTACTGTATCCCAACCCATACTTACAGTAAAAGGTAGGGCAAACCCTGTGAGGGTTGCCCTAAGTGGTACAGGTATGCTCCCCTGCACCCCGACCCCCATGAGAAATACCCAATCCTAATACCAATCCTAAATTCCCACTCCCCAAAACTTCCTATATAGGGCACAAAAATGGACACTGGCCTAGGTGGAGCGTGGAACTATAGGGACTAGGGTCCTTTGTTGGTCCTCTTCCTTGGTAAGCAACGCGTAGGTGTCACTGCTGTCTTTAAGTAGGGTGGAAGGAAAGCCGGTTCAAAGCCGTTGGGTTGATTGAGTTCTTCATACCAAGCAGAGGTAGTAGGGGTAGCCTGGGCCATGTGGGAAGTGACAGAATCCGTTTGCAGAGACTTATGCAGCTGGAGGTAGTACCTGGCCATGCTGTGGGAGCACCACCCAACATGTTCCACAATATCGTTGAGGGAACTCCCAGTGAGGGCCATGGTGATAGCCCCACCATAATGGAAACTGTAGAGGGTCTTATTTGTGAGCCGGGCTGCTTCGAGGTAACACTTGAGGCGTGCCTCAGCTACGTCAGTTGAAAATGGTTCAGTGAGGACCGAGCTGCCTGGGGTGGCCTGAAAAAGGGGACCAGTATGAACAGATATGCTAATTGCCGTGCATATGGAACTGTAGTCGTCCAGGGCCTGCACAGGACAGATGAAGGAGTTTGGGTGGCGTGCCACCGCAAAGACGTCCGAGTTCCCAGAGCGTAAGGTTTTTCCAAACACGTGGTTAAAGAGGATGCCTTTATCATTGGGGAACTGCAAAATCTCGGATGTTTTAATATGCGTGAGGTCTGATGGCCTGTCCCCAGAGAAGAAGTGTAGTTTGAAAAAGGGCTAAGTCTCTCGCATGAATGTAGAGGTGAATCGGGTCCTTGCTGGCCGCGCGCAATCTGGCATCAATCGTTCTGCATAGGAAAAGGAGGTCTGCGATAAAGAGAGGCTCACCTGTTGGGGGATTGCCCGTGCCCTTAGTTGTTCTTCCGTCACAGCATTCAGATATTGTTTTACTGCCAGGTGTGCTGCGGGGTTAGGCGTCTGCTGGCTCGAGGGTTAGGACACACATGCTCCTAAATGGTCTCGAAGTACAGCTCGTATCTGACCAATATACGAATCTACAGTCTTGAAGGCAAGGCGGCGAGGACACCCGCAAGACTGTACTTGGTGAGCGGCCGAGCCTAAGTAACTGCAGCCGTCCTTGTGGACTTGGGTCTTTGAATCCTTGTCTTTCCATACCAGGGGTCACATTATGTAGATTTTTTGGAGGGGAGAAACGTGTCAGGAAGGATGAAAACTCCTGTTCTAGGCACTGCGCTTTCTGCAGTATTTCGACGAGGCTAAAACAAGGTCCAGTTCCTGCCAGCGGGACGCAAGGGGACTGGTGTAGCCGATGGAAGAGGACGGGGAGTACCACACTGTTGGCAATGCCGGAACTGGAGGTCGTTAGGGGCAAAACATTGACCACGCTCAATTTGTACAGCGGGCCTCCATAATGTGAGCATAGTGGGAGCCAACTAACAAGAAAAAGACAAAAGTAAGTAGCCTTGTTGTCAGGCGCCCTAATCGGTGGTGCACCCCCTGGGGATGCAAAAAACCCACAAGTCCCACGCCAGCGGGAGTGTACGCGGCTGGTGGAAACCGTGCTTTTTGGATGGCCAGCGGAGGAACACCTGATCCCCCTTCTTAGCGACGAGGTGTCTCTCACTAGCCCTCTGACACAATATAGGCCACCAATAAGGTCTCGGGATGATGCTGGGGGCAATGACGGAGCCTTCGCACCCGTCATAATGAGGTGGCAGAGTGCTGGGCCAATGATATGGAGTGGAGGGAAGAGGTAGCCATTCTCCTTGCGCCCTTACAAGCTCAGGCGCAGATTCTGCACAAAAAAATTTACCCCGCTTGATTGCAAGGTTGGGAAGGGCCTGTAGTGCTGGGGGCATTGACTGTTGGAGTCTGGGGCCATGAGGTTGATGGTGTGGGGCCCTGCCAAGAATGCGACTCTTTCCCAGGACTTGGGGGAAAGAGAGACATTGTCATCTGACCAAGCTCTGGATGGTTCGTCAGCAGGGTTGGAGGAACTTGGAACCCATTGTAAGTGAACTGCTATATTGGAGCGCAGGGTAGTTTCAAAGATGTCTTTTATGGCCTGGTTGACACCTTGGTTCCTGCACCTGCTGCGCAGCCATGTGTGGTAGAGGCCTTTGCTGTCCACTATAGAGTCCGTGCGTGCGTGTTCGAGATGAGAAGGTCTGAAGTGCTCTGAGGAGAGCGTGTGCCTCTTTAGTGGCGATATCCTGTCCCAGGAGGGATGGATCAAAGTAGTCTCCTGACTTGATGATGTTTCCATGAAGAGAGAGGGTCACACCCCAGCCGCACTGTGAAGCATCAGACCCGATTGGGTGTACTACTTTATGATCTACCGAGCGCCAAGGGACACATCCAGTCCAAGTGTCGACAAAATGCCAGTGAAGGATTTCTTTGCGCAGATCACCCTCTACTTTGACCGATGATTTGTATTGGCGCTGGCAACGTGAAATAGTGTGTGCTGTCGCACGAGTATAAAGCTGTGCCGCGGGAACCATTCATATAAGGGAAATGCATTTTCCTTGAAACCGTTGCAGAGTGGACAGCGTGACATATTTCTTAGAAAGGATTTCTTCCCTTAGAATAACAAACTTTTGTTGTTTCTCCTTGGGAATTGAAAATGTCTGGCGTATTGTATCGACACGGTGGCCCAAGAAAACAAGCTTCTGAGTAGGGAGAGGTACACACTTTGCTAAGTGCAAGAAGTATCCCAGTTGTGTCAATAGCGAGGCTCCCACAAAAAAGGTGCAGTTCGCCACGTCGAAGCTTGAGCAGCGCTCCAGGCCGGATGGCTGTAGTTGGCCGAGGTGCCGATCGTCGATATATTGAGAACAGGGCACGCCCAATTCCCATATAGCGTGTGTGGCTACCAGGCCCAAGGTTTGATAGACATAGGGGCTTTCTTTCCAATGCTGGGGTAAGGTTTGCCATACAAGCCACCAGCCACCCCACTCTGCGCCCATGCATCGTTGACTATCCTCTGATATCAAGAAGTGATCAAAGCCTGATTTGTCGTCCATTTTGGTGTGGAATGATTTAGAGGAGAGGTACCGTGGGAGGTTAACGACTTGATCCAAGGTGAACGGGCAGGAGCGCATGAAACAGTTGAGATACTGTTGATTGTGTACCAAGTGAGGCTTTGATGGCTCGCTGCTTAATGGCATGACAATGGCAGGGGGACGGGTTTCCCCTACTCCCCCCAGCACTTTCAGAGCTCCCATTGCAATCTTTGTTTCAATCTCTTTTGAGATGATGTCACGGTAAAACGTACACTTCTTGTTGTTGGGATAATGTCGGTTAGGAGGGAACGTGTTGTTGAATGACGATATGCCTTCAGCTCGTCACGTAACGACCGATAACGACGGGCATGATCCACTCTGGAGAGTGCCGATACCTTCCCCTTTAACTGTTTTAAGAGTATAACCAGCTCCAGTTGGATAAGACAATAAAGATAGCATAAACAGCGCCCGATGCAGATATAACTGAGTTGTATCTGCCGGTGGTATACCGTGTTGGCTAATCTGGTAATTTCAAAGGCAGTAAGCACAGTTGCAACTGCATCTCAGTGTTGTACTCCTGACGATGTCACGGGTGAGGGGGGTGTAAATGGTGAAACGTCCCCTCTCCGAAGCAAAGTATACAGGAAAATAACAAAACCCATAAAACAACACCACATATATTGTAATATGAGGAGATGGGAAAGGGGCGGTGGGGGCGATATCTTACAAACCCCGGCATCTAAAGTATGTGCAGTGAAAAACATGTACTTGAGTAAGGCAGATGAAAAACAAACGAGATCACGCATAGACCGGGGTTCGCATGAGAGTCACACTTGGGACTATGCATTTGTGGATCATAAAACACTGAAAATGAGGCACCAACAGTTCTCAATTGGACGCACTTAATTAACCCTTCGTTAGCTCATAGCACAGAGAAAACCCTAATATTGATAGTAATTCTGTGCAGGTCACGTCATTCAATTCACTTGAATTGTCGCCATTTGCTCATATACCCAGTGCACTACTTGCCAGTTCTAGAGATGGCTGCGTATTGGTAGATTCTTAGTGCGCCCAGCGCACGTGTGTGCCAGTTTTAGCCATGGCCGCCCATTCAGTACATTCTCAGTGCGCCCAGCGCACGTATGTGCCAGTTCTAGCAATGGCCGCAATATTCATTGACTTTGCTTTCACTCTCTGATTCCACGAGATTTACTTTCGTTTTAGTAAAGCATTGTGATGCGAAATGATTCATTCTCCCACAAAACGAGCAAATCTTTCCGAACGCTGGGCAACTTTTCTTGGCAGCCCGGTGTTTCCTGCCACAGAATTTGCATCTTTGTATTTCTTTACGGCTGAAATCTTTCGCCTCCTGCTCATGAGTTTCGCGCCTTTTGTTGTACGAATTGTCACGCCTCTTGTTAACAGGCACCTTGTCTCGCTTCATTTGCTCCTTCCAAAGTTTTAGTCCGTGTTTTCGATAACTCAGCCGCTCTACAAACGCTAAGGCATCTTTGTAAATCAAGATCTGGGATCTTAAGGAGCTCTTCGCGAAGCTGTCGGTTTTGGATTCCACAAATGATCTGGTCTCTCACCAGTGAATCTTTAAGATCACCGAGGCTACAGGAGGTCTGGTCTCCGAATGGAGGCGTGGGTTCATATCCCACTCCTGACACCATGTTTAGTTTAGCAAGAACACGCCGTTGAGAGGCACTGTGTCCTGTTATTTTAATGGCTGCTCAGACCTAAGACAGCAACTTTTAAACTGACTGACACCCAAACGAGGCATGCCACAAACAATGCATATTGTTACAAGTAAGATGAGAGTATTAGTGAGAATGTCCTGTGAATGATGGGACAGAAATGGAGATCCTCAAAAATGTGATGATTGTAGGTCCAGATAAAACCTCTTCCATTGTGCTGGCGGTTGTTTCGCCTGAAAGTCCACTTGCCCAAAAGCGTTTCACCCGAACTTACGTCAATTCACCCGACGAAATACAAGATGCTAATGAAACGTGGATTCCATGTGGTTGTTGGGATGCTGAAAAACGGCCAGAGATCTGAACGATCCAAGTGATCTCGATGATCATATGGAAACCATCCGTAAGTTAGGACTTAAATAATATTAAGTATTATGTAATATTTAAGTGAGGTATATTATACCTCAGCGATCGTTTACCGTCGAATAGTTGTTATGAAAAGTTAGAAAAGCCGGAACGTTTGCTACAGGCAAAGGTAGGTTATTTGAAAACCATGACATATTTTCCAAACAATTGCTGATTTAAGGCTTTGGTAAACGCGACAAAAAATATTCGCACTCGTGTAAACAAAACATTCACAGCCGGACAAAAAAATTAAGTTAAGATGCACGGCGCATCACAGAAATTTCCCCAGCTAGGATTGCCTTGATTTAAAAAATATTTTCCTGTTTCAAGCGATTTTTTAGCCCCAGTAAGCTGCAGTAAGAGATTAATATAGATTTTTTGGATGATTGCTTGACAGGATGTTCTTCTTTTTTTTTTTCAATTCGCATGGAATCGAAACACCAAGGGAACAAACGTGTACATGTCAAGAATGCCATCTGTTTATTACATACTCTTTGCATCGTATACAATTTACTAAATTATACATCCTAGGTAATACATTAGTGTATAAAATGAAAAAACCTATCTACTAAACACTGAACCCTGCTGAACCGATGCTAAACAACAAACTACTACTTTCTAATGAAATGAGATACTTACAGCTGTAGATATTCTAGAGTTATATCTCAGAATTCTAAACTAGAGTTGTCATTTCCATAAAAATATAAAGCGATTGGTGTGCCTTAATTGAACGTAAGTTGCTTTGCCAATGCGAAGTTGATGAAACGTGCATCAACAGCGTTGAGATGACTATTTTTCTTTAAATTGAATTATAATATCTAATTACATTGAAATATAACTGACTTATGTATAAAAGACTACCATTTTTTTGAGCAAGTGTCCCCATGTTCTCAAACGGCTAACCTTATCTAGTGTGCTTGAACCGGACCATTTAGGTGAGATTAAGTATCTTAAACATATATTGATCATCACTTGTTGAATTGTTACTGAATATCACTGCAAAATCTACATACTCATTACCCCACATCTGTTTTTTGACTTTGTCCGACACTCTGTGGGACAAGGGAACAGCACCAGAAACAAATGTATTCTTACTACTTGGAGGTTCTTTGGCTCCTTCCACTAGGTTGGCTGTAACCTGTTGAACTGCTGCTTGAACGGATGATTGGCCTACAGCTCCCTCTTGTGGATGGCTGCCCACACTGTTGGTCTGTGGCACATCTGAGACAAACTGTATTCTTGGTTGACTTGGTACTTGTGTATTAGGGATGCTGATCCCTGCCTCTTGTAAACTTTTCTGCACTGCTGCTGCTATGGAGTTTCCTAAATTAGCCAGCCAGGCTGCATTAACTCTTTGCTCATTCTGTGCTGGCAGTGGATTGGCCCCTGCCAAACTCTGTGGAGTCTCCGCTGTAGCTGGCTGAATGGTAAGCTGGCTCGGGTGAGGATCATTTTCCTGGATATGCCTCCTTCGGGCCACTGTAGTTGTGTAGCTGGCTTTCCTTTTTGGTGGCATACTGTTAACAAATGTTGACAATGTTTAGTATAACAGTTTCCCACCTAGCCAGAGCCTGTTAAGGCTTTCATTGTACTGTATGACCCCGAAAAGTGGGGAAACATTAATACCTGAAGTATGTATTGTTGACTTGTTAAGTCACCGGTAAGTATATTCTTACTCTGCCAGCGGCACTGTTATTGCATGATTGGCTCGAGGAACATAGCCCCTGCCGAAAAATTACCATGCCAGACATGGCACACTTTTACCCCAGGAAAAATGCTAGGTCCACCCATTAATGTTAGGAGTATATCCCCCACGAGCTCTCCCCTAACCTTTGGTACGCTAAATGACACTTAACATTTTGAGACACAGTCTCACGGGACACCATACCATGGGAGTTAATGGGTGACTTGTACCCTCAAACAAATTATTTTGAGACACAGTCTCACGGTACACCGCACCACGGGAGATAATGGGTAACTCGTACCCTAAACAACAACATTCTGAGACACAGTCTCACGGTACACAGTACCACGGGAGATAATGGGTAACTCTTACCCTGAACAATAACATGGGGGAGGGAGGGGGGTTGGGAAGGAAGGGGTACTCTCACATGAACCTATTTTGATACCATCCCCAACCAGTACCCTCGCACAAATAACATGATCCCCAAGCTGGCAATATAATAATGTCAACTCAATAAGAATGTTATAGACACTAACAATCTTCATTTATCCTCATAGGAAGTAAAGGAATCTAAAACTATACAGCAGGCTTTGTTCTAACTTGAAAGGTTTGCTCTAACTTTAAAGACCTTGACAAACTGGTAATATATCTCTGTGAAATCATAATAATTTTCAAAACACTAACGCTCTTTCACTTATCACAAGAAGTAAATTGTCTCACAATACTATACAGTAACCATCTGTTTGGGTTGCTTTAAGTTGAAAGTAAGAGTAAATGACAATCTAATATCACTGCGAACTAAAATACGAGCCCTGTAGCAGAAGCTATGATGTGATTCGAGTTAAGACTAAATGCCATGCTCATCTCTTTTCCAGTTCAGGGCGAATAAAATAGCCCCTCGGTAGCTGCGGTACAGCGCTTGATGGCCTTCATCGTTCAAGTGAATTCCATCCCGTGTAAAAATGTTGCGCAACAAATTACATAATCCCCGGTGTAACCAGAACTTTGCCCCATCAATGCCTTTAACAGCTTCCTTTAGTAAGCCATTTAAGCGCCAAACCCTTTCGTTGTATTCCGCGAATGGCTGGTTTTCCCTGGGCAAGACTTGGCACAAAACTAAACATCGCAGCTTTAAATCTTTTATAAGAGTCTCAACTAGCGCGAGAATCGATAAAGCGACCGTATCCGGCTCCTCTTGTTCGTCGCCTAGATCGTTCGAGCCAATGTCAAGAATTATGACATTGGGGGCAGTACCCCGAATAGCTTGTAAATCAAACTTTATCAGTTTGTCCACTGTTCTCCCCCTAATTCAGATTGTCTTGACGTTACACGTGTCATCCACACCAAAGGTGGGTGAATATAAACCACTGTCTTGGTTTTGTTCGATGAATTGGATCATTCGCACGAAGGAATGGCCAACCAACAAAGCACATGGCAGCGGACTGCAAGCCATCAAATCGCCTTGCACGCCTTACTGCGCGAGAAATATTCGTCCCAGTTAAGAACAACGTTTATACTTAACTTTTTGGCATCTGCTCACTTACTTTATGAGATCTCTCTACCAGTGAAGAAGACAAAGCTTGCAAAGTATGAACTGCACAAAAATTGCGAACTGCTACTAAAGCTCGAGTTTGGAAAAGAGGACAGTGACCTGGCCTCATCTGCTTAAATATTAGATTATCAAAGACCTGGATGACCCCCTACTCTTTGCTGGGAGACTGGCACTAACAAGCAGCATAAAATCATTTATTCCCCATGTTGGCTGAATAAATCTCCTTATAATATCTAATTACGTTGAAATATAACTGACTTATGTATTAAAGACTACCATTTTTTTGAACAAGTGTCCCCATGTTCTCAAACGGCTAACCTTATCTAGTGTGCTCGAACCGGACCATTTAGGTGAGATTAAGTAACTGCTGAGCTGTTTTTGCTTTTGTTGCATAATCTTCCCAGACATCAAAGATCTTGGTGTGAAGGCGGCGATAAGTTTTTCAGTGAATTCGCTTCAGTTTACCATCGGAGAATAGTCTGACCTGGTCAGCGGAGAGTTTGGCTTCCCTGTGGAGCTGTTGGCTTGGAGGTAGAATGGAATGTGGACTCTTCCTCCAGTGCAACGGTTAAGGCCGTTGTGCCACCCTTCGATGTCATTGTTCGTTAGAATGGTTTGAACGTAAACAGTCCACTCTTTGGGCAGGAAGGTGGTGCTGAAAATACATGTGAAGGCGATGTAGTTTACCAACTCCATCAGCAGATTGGTAGTAGCTCGCAACTGCAGTCTTGTGAATGCTGAGGGTATATCTGAAGCTGGTAAGAAGGAAAGTACCATCAATTTTCTTATGTAGCGATATGTTCCGTTGTCTTCGTCATAAGGAACTGCAAGCCCAAGCTCTTGAACCTACGAAAAGCTTTATAGATGTATATTTATAATACAAAAATTACATGGTGGCTTGAACATATGAATTTTAGTTTTTGCTTGTGCGCTTGTCGCAAAATATTGTTTGCATGAAATAACATAGCATATAACATAACAGAAAGTAACACATGTTGCTTTCTCTTTGCCGGGTCTTGTGAAATAAAGATAACTAACCTTCCTCCACACTGCTTGAGTCCAGTGGAATGAGCAGCCCATGATGTTGACATTGTCGACGACAGATGTCATGGCTGACCACAGGGCTTTTTCAAATTCCAAAACCTCTTTTTGGTTTAATGCAACTCCTTGCTTCTCAATTCTTGATCCTTGATTCTTGCGTCTCGACACTTGAATGTTGAGACATTCAAGACACGAGTTTTGAGGATCGAGTCAAGACTGTCAACTTACTTTTGAGCGGTACTGTACTCTAGACAAGGCTTTTCCCTCTGTTTGGCTGTATCACTGCTCTACTGGTGACAAACTACAGCTTGCATATGCAACCTGGCGTGATGGATCCATTAGGGTGCACATTAGTCAGCCCACCGCTGATTCCAATTTTACAAGCATCGTGACATACTTGGGTGGGTAGGGAGGGGTCAAAATGAGCTAGAACAGTGTTGCTCGATATGAGGTTGCACAACTTCTCAAAGGCTTCTTTCTGATTGCTTCATACATTTACGTTGTATAATCAACAGTGAATCAATACAGACTTGAACTGGGGCACCTTCGATGTTGACAGTAATGTCTCTTTCCACTTGTTTAGGGCTAACTTGAAATACATCATAACTTTCATCATCGGGGGAATTATGTGCATATTGTACCTTGAAACTCTTTCCGTGGGAGCAACCTGTTGTTGGTGCTCGTTTTAGGCAAACACGCCCAAAATGGTGTAACATACATACATACATACATGCATGCATGCATGCATGCATGCATGCATGCATGCATACATACATACGTACATGGTTTATTTGTTAATGCAGGTCAAATTAAGACCTACAGTAAACATAATACTATCTAATTAAAAACTCATTTGGTAATAGCAATATGACAATAAAATAAATAAATAAAAGTACAAATCCAAAAGCGGGTTAAAAGAGCTAAAATTCCTTAAATATGTAAAATATTCAAGCATCCTAAAAATTACTATAAGTATCTAAAATTACTCAATTCCTTATTTGAAACAATGGCAGAATCATTAAAAGATATGGTCTCCACAGTTGCAGAGGAGTAACAGAGTTTACTCTGAAATCTATGGTGGTCCTCTATACCTTTAACTGATTGGGGTAAGGTGTTCTAGGCTTTTGCTGACCTATGTCTAAAAGACAGTCTTCCAGTATTAGTGTTTGGTCTCTCCAGCATAAGTTTTAAATTGTCTTTCATGTTTCGGAAGAAAGGTCTTTTCTTGATGATAGATGTAACCTTCTCAGGACAGTCCCCATAAAAAATTTTATGGGTCAGACATAGGAGCCTAAAACTTATGTAAATGACTAATGGGTTTCCAAGACCATATTTGGGAGCCAGACCTTTCATGCTGTTTGAAAATAAGCTTAGCGGCACTGAGATGAATCTTTTCAAGACTAGCTAATTCAGTATCACTGTTGAATTCCACACTACAGTAGGAACATGTCCTGTTGGAAGCGAGGCGCTTGGGGATTTGTGGCTTGTGGTTAGCCACAATTCCACAGTGTACGTGGTCACTTCTAGTTGTCAAAAGTAAAATTCACTTGTTCTTCATTCCCTGTTTACATTGCAAACTGGTGGACGTTCTCTGATGGAGCCTGGGGTAAGGTGTTTTTCATGTGGACGGCTTGGAAATTTGCTGACTCTGTTAAACGTGCTATTTCTATCAAGGAATTTAATGTTGCAGATGACTTTTCATGAAGAAGGCATCTAGGCAGTGTGGCAGAATAGCGATGTTCGATCAACTGATCTTTGATGCCCTCGTCAAGTGAATATTTGTCAAATTCACAGGTTTCAACCAAACCTAGTAGACGTGTAATGAACTGATCAACAAGTTCACTTGCTGCTTGATGTGCTTGAAGAAAGGAGTGCCATTCAAACTGCAAATTCTTTTCAGGGGTGAAATACACGTCCAGCCTATTTAGAACTTCTTCGAGGTAGTACCAGTGTCCATAAGTGGAGAAAGGATGTCTTGAACAGCTGGCCTGGAAGGTGAAGAAGCAGCCCTTGTTTACGATTGTTGACTGTAATTCCCCTTGTAGTACTGCATTCGGGTTTTCCACTGAGTCCAGCTGTTAATTTGAATTTTAACATATGAAAATGTTTTATTTGATGACAAAACTTTTCAAAGCAAAAATTAAGTTTTAATATAATTCAGCATGGTTAATGTTTTATCACTAGTTTGTATTATTCTTCTCTAAACGAAGCATTTTTGAAAATAAAGAAACGTTTGCGGATTTCAGTTTATGAAATCGGTCTGGTCCATACAAAGAAATAGTTCTAACCGTTCTCTAATCTCCCTTGAAAATTTTGGCTACTTCCTTGACCATTGAAAACATCATCTGCTGGCTTTTTAATTCCCTTTCCGCCTCCTTTTCAGCCAGCCGTTCAAAAACATCGTGGTCACGTTTTTGGCTTTCGTTTAGAAAGGCAAAATACTCGGTGCTACCCGGAGGTCTGGCCATTGGATTCTTTATTTTTCCTCCTTTTAACGGAACGCTGTTTTGAGGTACCAGGTGCTTCTTTATTGGCCTTGGTTCTAGGTTTACGTTTGAAGAAAAGCGACTTAGAAAATGTGAGATCTTCATCCCCGCTAGATTCGGCAGAATTTTCCCTTTGTTGTTTGGATGAAGTCGGCGTACGAGCCAAGGCTTTCTTACGCTTGCATGCATCTGGTTTACACCTAAAAAGTGCCTTTGAAAGTGACTGATCCTCTTCATTCTCGTCACTGAATTCTGATAGCTCGTCTGATGGTCCAGGAGCTGGGGAGGTAGATTTCCTAACAGAACTTGAGGGGGAAATATTGGAGGGCAGATTGTTGTCTTCAAACCCGCATTCAACAACGGTTTTCGGCGTAATTTTGGCGCGACGACCCAGTTTTTCATTTAAATCTTCATAATACGTGAAAGTTTCACGATCGTTCCCGCTTCTGTTGTTGTGATCTTTCACACGTTTATATTCGTCTTCTAGATTCTTCATTTTAGCCTTGCACTGGGATGCTGTGCGAATGGACGTAAGCTCTTGTTCCGTCAATGGGGTATTTAGCTGTTTTGCAATGGATTCCCAAACAGCAGAGTTGTGTCTCTTGCTGATGGGATGGTGATCTTTCCAAATAGCTATCAGAAATTGGATCTCCGCATCCAACCAGTTAGCTGAGCGACCTTTGGTAGCAGCGTTAACGTTGTTTCCTTTGCTGGAATCCACTTCAACTGCAACACTTGCACTTTGGTACTGGGACACGGGTGTGATTACTTGGGAATTCGCCGGCGAAACAGGTCGCAAGAATAATTCTGGTTGAGGAACCCACAGTTGACTTTGCCACGCAGGAAAAATATAGGGTCGGCGTGTGGCATCGGGAAAATGATCATCATGATTGCTCACTTGAGGAACAACAAAGCGAGACCTATAGCAAATATTTGTTACGTTAAGTGAATGCTTTGCATCTCCATTGTTGAAAGGAAGGAAACTTACCTTGAATGGCTTGCCCTTGGATCATTTGAAGAAGAGAGATCGTGGTACGGAAAATTATTCATGTTGTTTCGCAGGAGGCATAAAAATAAAAGGCGTGTTCTTTATACGATTTAACAAGGTTATCAGATAAATGTCCGCAAGCTCCTTCTCATTGGCGGAAATTAATTGCCAAGTCGCTTAAGCTACCTGGTTTGGTGGCTTAAATTTAATGACAATTGCATTGAAGTTTGCTGACTGGCTTAACTTTAAGCAAGTTGGAAAAGCAACTGTTTTCACGAGATTTTCGGTTGTCACTCGCTAAGTGACTTGAAAAATCGCTCTTGAAAACACACCCAAAGTCATTTGTTTCCTCAAGTCCATTTCTTGTGTGTGTTTTATCCCACCCCAGACTCTTCTCGGTTTTTGACCGCACCGCTGACACATACGAGTGAAGGCAACCTTCTAAAACACGTGCTTCTCGTGCAATTTAGTTCGCTTGTCCAGCCTTAGGTCAAGCCAAAGAGTCAAGAATATCTAAACAATCTGGGTTAATGAATTTTTAGTCAATGCGCAGTCAACAATGTAATTCATTATTCTATTCTCTTTTTGGAAACGCTCATTTACATAAAGAAAATTTATTGTCATTCAGCGGGCACTGCCTTCCAACACATTTGACCCAACTCCAGCAGTTGTGAAGTGGTTAAACAGTGAGCAGAAATCAAGGCGACCTAACCTTGCCTACAGAAAGTGGCCAAATGAATTGATTTCAGTTGGTGATCCATGGGACTTGAAGGATTTTATCTGATCGAGAGGATTCAATGACATTATTCCTTACCATCGTTTTGTCTTATTATCTTGTTGAACGTACCATAACACGTAATATTCTAGGAAATGTAACAGTATTATTGCTATTTCAAAAGTACAGTAAAAGACTGAAAGAAACAAATAACACATGATGGAAAGAAAAGATTACTGTGCTGATTAAGGATCGGCAAGCGAAAATAAGCAAAAGAAATTAACGTTACGGTGTCGTCATCACACCATTATCAACGATCACTGATAAAATGTCTGAAGCTTCTGATTTTTCTTTTTGGTGCTACCAGTATTTTAAATTTTTAGCTGTGCACCTAGAAATTTACACCTGGTAGCACAGGTGCTCCCAAAGCCAAAAATAAACTTTGAGCCCTGCTATTGTACATGTAATAGTTAAATAATTGTGCAGGCCAGTTAGAGGTTGCTGTTCATGTTGGATGGAGGAGTTGTTGTTGGTGAAAGAGGACGCTTTGTGTGTTGTTAAGCTACCCCCAATTTTAGATGGGGTTGTTTTCAGTTCAGTTACAGTGTTGCACAGAGATTGTTGTTCAATCTGCAGGGCTCCAACTTGGCTTGACAAAGCTCAAATGGCTTGGAGTAAAGTGCCTTGCTTGTCACCTGGAACAGGAGCAAGCATTTGTTCCACTTTCAAGTGCGACCCTTCATCCAGGTTGATGTTGCAATAACGATCTGGTTCTTCTACAGTGCCTGCGCAATGTTATGCTGATCTTTTGGTGTTGCACAAGCTATCAATTTACTAGAATTGATTAAGAGTCCTGATACACTATACTTCTATATGCAGAAGGTAAATTAAATTTCTCTAAATTTCTATTACTACAAGCCAGGGAAATGCCATTAACTAAACGGAGAATTGAGGGGCTGCTGTTTTTTGTGGAAATCGTCACCTTTGTTGTTTTTGAAATGGACTGAATTATGATGGCGACTGTTTAGTGCAAGGCATCTCCTGGTCTAGTGTATTCCCTCGCATGTTAATGATTTGAAAATGTGGAGATGTTTTTCTAGAGTATCTAAAACTCACAACAAAAACATTGTGAAAGAAACTCCTCAAAACACAGATGCTAGAGGTTACGAGAAGACGAGATTAGAGGAAATTTTCTTTGAAATGCCAAGTTTGCAAGCCATGGTTAAAAGATGGTCACAATGGTATGACGTGTGAGTGGTGTCATCAACAAACAAACCTTGATTTCACAGAGCATTTCGACAAGCTTGCTGTCAAAAATGTCGCAGTAGAGCTGTTTTCTGACCAGTATAAGGGGCGAGGCGAGGCCCAGAGGATCATAGATTCTGGCGAGATAGGACAGCACACCTCTTTAAGTTGTTTTCGTCTGATTGCCATGCTAATCGTGCCTTCTTTATTCCAGGGCAGACCTAGGAGTTTTCCCTCGGACGGGCTGGCTCCTCCAAGTTGCTCTTTAGCATAGATCGACTCTTCTTGACTTGAAGTACTTGGGGATTCTAGTTCTTGAACAGTGGAGTGCCACTTGTGGGGGATGAATGTTGCATCATCGAAGACCTCTGTTTCCGCAGCCCCTGATAGTCTCGCCACCAGTGATCAGGTCATCGATGTATAGGCCGTCGCGAATTTCCTTTATTAACTCGGGTTTCCCATGAGTCAAGGTGTTGCTTGATAACTCCGTTCAGCAGGAAGGGGGAACACATCATTTCAAACAGGGCTCTGGTGAAATGATAGACAAGAATATCGTTGCTGTTCGGAAGTCTCCAGTGGAATCGTAAGGAGTCTCGGTCTTCTTGTTTAATGCAAATTTGAAGAAAAGCCTTCTTCAGGTCACCGGTCAGCAGTACTGGATAGATTCTTGCCTTCGCTAGGATATCCCATAGACGGTTTTGAAGGGAGGGGCCTGGGTGCAAGCAATCATTGACTGATGGTTGGTTTTGTTTCTCCCTGGCGGAGGCATCATTCACAATTCTTAACTTGGTGCTTTCAGCATTTTCTCTGGCGATGCCCTTGTGAGGGATATAGAACTCTTTCCCATCTGGAATCTCTGGTGCTGGCTCGATAACTACTTCCTTAAGCTGCTCTTGAATGATGTCATTGTATTCTCCATATTGACCATTTTTCCTCCAGTTTGTGAACTAACTGTTCTAATCTTCTTTTGCTTCCAGCTTCGTTAGTTGCGAGAAGTGGGTGAACTCCTTTCCACGGCAATTTCGCTTCTTACCAACCGGCTGGGTTTCTCTCCAGCTGTGCTTTAAACTCTTTGTAGATCACCTGTTGGTTATTTTCATGGTTGTCAGCAAGGCTAAGCACTTTGAGGGTGCAAAGTTGTTCATAATCGGTTGGAGCTGATAGGGTTAATAGAATAGGACTTCCGGCTCCTTCTCTTCCCAGTGAGATCAGTGTCCATCCAAGAAGTGTCTTTTCAGCAACAGGCTTGCCAGGTTTTCCCACTTTCTGAGAAGTGGTTGTCTTGATGCTGGCATATTCACTTGCTCCAAGAACCACGTGAATTGGAATCTGTGATCTATCATCGTCATATTCAATCTTGACCCCTTTGATGTGACTGTATTTGTTAAGGAGTTTGGAATAATTCAGGTTGTCGACAGTTAAAAGTTGCAGTTTATGAACTTTGGTAAGTTCAATGTTCGTGTCAAAACTCCCATTCACGGCTCCAAGAGTTGAGGAATAAATCTCAACTTTGGTAGTTGGCGAACCTAGCATGGTATCTAGTTTTGGTACTTCAGCTGGACCACTGCATAGACGATTGCACAGACTCCCTTTGAGCTTGCATCACTAAAGGCATGTAGTTGAAGTTATCCAATTGGCTCATGGAAAGGATGGAAAGGAGTGATTGCTCAAGGCACTGTGAAGGTTTTAGTAAATGTGAACGTCCAATCTTTCCAGTATTTGAGGAATGGCTGTGGAAGCTGTAAATTCATGGATGGTTGTAGAAGCTGTAAGGCAGAATCTATCACTGATCACAAAAACAGTGCAGCTAATAAGCTTGCTTGCTGGTGCCACAAGGCAAAACTTAATCCTGAAAAAACTCCTGCATGTTTAGCAAGGCAGTAGTTGCTAAAACAGTACAGTGGGAAACTGAGGTTATTAGTTGCCAAGCACAAGAGATCACCAGTAACTGAATAGTAAGCTAAAACAGTGCCTGCAATAAACTTAAACAAGAAGAAAAAATTTACAACAACGATGGCAACGTTGTTTCCTGTACTTTATTTTATTTAAGTTTAACTTCAGGGGTGGTGGGGGGGGGGGGGGGGTGGTAATTTGGTGTGTGAAAACGTATACGGGTGAGTACAATCTGAATGTCACTCACCCCGATGGCGAGTGTTCAGAAATTTAAGTTTCCAAACCTGAATGTGCATTTAATGTCTATATTCTTTTTCCATAATTGCACATGCATGTGGCCTAATATTCTAAAAATACTTACAATTTATAAGTGCAAAGATTAATGATGTTTTAAAGAGCACATAGGTAAAACTCAAATATTTACTTTCAATATAAAAGTTGAAGCACATTTAATACAGTCATTTAATATCTTGTGCATAATTATTATGATTATCCAGAACATTACCAAAAATCTTACTAATTAAAAATACCCCTGCCGTTTAGGTTATTGTGTCGCGAGCGCCTCCGCTTGGCCTTAGAAGTCCATGACAAATCACAGTTTAGATGAAGGTTAATTACAAATCCCTGGTCCCTGGTCACAATGTTTAATGTTTTTTTTAAAACGCGTTCACTCTCTCGAGTACATAGAGTAACCCAATTTTTACTTAACATATTTAAAAGGCTTGCAGAATCGGTCGTACTTAATTTCTTATTTGTCAAACTAAATCACTTGATAAGATCAAAGAATGAAATAATATTGCATTGAATCAATTTCCGACCATTGAAATATAGAGAATACATCAACCAACTTAAAGCAGCCGCTTTACTTGAAATGTGTTTTATCATCAAAGTTTGTTATTTTGTTATCATCTTAAACTTTGGATATGTATAGGTAGGTAGGAAGGAACTTTATTTTGATTCGGATCATTCAAAGTGTGCATGAGTAAAATAAAATAATGCACTAAAAAAGATCTATACAAAACCATTATATATCATTGTTGCAATGACTATGTAAAACAAATATATTTGCAAACTGAACATGCTGCCAATGGTTCAAGGAAGTTAACTTAATTTCCCAAATACCTTTGAAAAAATAGTGATTTATAACCATACAATTAAATAAGTAACTCTGACTTACACATATTTAGTGTCAATACCTAAAATGGCCACGTTTAGCAGAGTTTAAGAACTCTTGAGGCTGAGTAAGTGCATTGTTAGCCATCACAGAGCAGCTGTATTGTGCATCCGTATCGTTCATTTGCTGCATTAAAAATGTATTGTTTATCTTAACTTTGATTTCAGGTTTTCATCTCCAGTCTTGTACAAGTTTTAGTTGACTGGCCACATATTGACAAATGTCTTCTTCTGTTAGAGGTTGTGGCTGTAGTGCAGCTGTTGGCAAAGACTGCTGCATGAACTGTATAGCAGCTTCATACCATTGACTTCGTTTTTCAGCCGTCTCTTCTTCACTCCTTTTCCTTCTCAGTTTTTGCTGTGGTGTGGGGTTACACTTACTGCAGGTTACTCATCTGTTGTGGCTGCTGAGTTGAAGTCCAAGGTGCTCCTGTGTGTATCAGACTCTGTGTCACCATCTGCCACAAACCTCATGTCTGGCATGAATGTCCGGGTTCACTGGTAAACCTTTTCTATTTTTTGTGGAAAATCATTTGGAATGCATTTGTTATCCTTTCAAATAACAAGTGTACAAAAAAGCATACAAAAGCTATTTATTGTACAATAAAAAGCCAGTTGGACATTTATTAATTTACGATAGAAAACTGGTTTGCTACATAATTATTTGAATGGTTTTGGTCCATAACATCTCCATACACTGTACCTCCCCATGAAAGGTTAATTGGTTTGAACCTCTCCTCCCAGCCACACTGAATTCTTGTTTAGTATTTGTTTTATACCTCCCCTTCAAGAACTTCATTCATTGGCTTTGTTTTTTTAGGAGGGGAGGAGGGGGGAGGGGTGGGGTGCCCCACAAGTTTGAATTTCATACTCCATGTATTTGAAGTGAAACAAATGCTACACCAACAATGGACACCTTCATGTTTACCTCTTTATTTAAGTGAGAATGACCGAATGATGCATGTCTAGTGAAACAAAATATAAACAAGGAGTCACTGCTACAATAAACAGTGCATACATACATGTGTGAACCTTGTTCTTTAGTATGACAAACTAAATTACGTGTTTCTTTTTAATGGGCAATGCAGAATACTACGGAGTAAAATAGTTGTCAGTATTTTATAAAGAAAGTAGAAATTCTACTGCTGTGAAGTGGGGTGTTCCGTTTGTTGGTCAATAACTTCCAATAACTTTTGTGCTGGACAGTTCGAAATATCCAAACATTCCAAGTTTATAGCCAATAGCATCATCTGTTGGAAAGGACGATTTGACTACTGCGTCAAGGCGAGATTCAATCTTGTGAGGGATGTAAATGCTCTCGGTGGGATAAGACAATATAGCTTTCCTGATCCCGACAGATCTAATTCCTCCCAACCTTGTTCCATCAGGCGATACCTCTTGATTACACTCCATCACTCAAAACAAGCTCCAGTGGCCCTAGCCAAATCACTAAGGTTCAGAAATCAGAAAACAGAACCCAAGATCACCGGAGAAATGTCCATTTTTGCATACAGCGTCCTTTCAGTGATTTCTGTTTGTCACAAGTTTTTCTCACCTATATAATTTCTTGACAGTGACTTTGTTAAAACTCTTCACGTGTGAAAAAATGTGCTATGTGCATATTGACAATGTGTAATTTATCTCGGAGTCACCATCATCTTTCCTTGTTTATTTACAACTGAAACACCTATGTCAAAGCAGTTGAACCCTTGAAGCTCCAACAATGTCCAACAGATAATTTCTCAACACCGTAATACTGCTTAAACAAATGCCACGAGAATACAGAAGTGAATCATCATAGGAAAATGTCTTCATTATAGCCAAAAAAAGTAAACTCCCAGCTAGGGAGAATATAACTGATGATATTGGGGCTTAAAGGGTTTATAGAAACACTTTTAGTAGTTAGTAAGCTAATATATTTTCTTCTAGATGTCCATAGATTTTTTTTGCCCTAAATTACTTTGTTTCATCTGTTCTTAAAAGTAAAAACTTTCGTAATGGATGCATTAGTGGGAGAATGCTGCCAGTTGTCGTTCATCATAGCATTCAGCCATTGAGCTAGGAGATGTATACAACCTAGTCGAGTGCACGCTATGATGGCTCCATCATTCCCATGACTATGTGAATCAATAATCATGGCAGCACTATCAGAGTTCACTGCTAGAAGCATGGCACGCCATTCTGTCATTATGACACAGCAGGATTTTGATGTGTTATTCTGAGCTTCTTGAATTAAGACATTAGCCAACTGATGAACTGGGTTCACACCAAATATGTCAATTTGCTGGGCAACATACTGCACCCCGCATTCAGTATCTGCCAAAGAAACTGCATCCTCGACATCAAGATCATCAAGATCAATCAAGATCATTGTCAAATGGGTCATCATGGATTTTGTTACCTTTGATCACTGCTTCAAACAATGACTTCCTTTATGGTTCAGGAGGATAGTCACCTCTTGGCCAAAGCAAGCTTCCTTCCATCTACATCTTCCCAATGAGCAAGGCAATAAAGGCACAGGCATTGCTGCCTGACCTTCCCTGAATATTTGACTGGGATTCTGTAAAAATCCACTCAACAACACCTGCTACATATGAAGAGGGATTTCCTTTAATCAGTCCCGCTGGTGGTATTCCAGGTGGTGATGGACTTGAAGTGGATGGTAGGGTATTTGGTGCACCAAAAGCTAAACCAGGCATATTCATTGCTGTTGGCAGAGAACTGACATTAGATTGCTGGGTCCTGTTGGTTGCTGCTCCTCTCTGAGTAGAGCCCGGTAGACAATTTGATGCCTCCCTTGCCATTTCTCCTTGGAAATTCTCTGCCTCAACTGGGTCTGAACAGTTGCTAGTTTCAGGTGTCTCTCCCCCTTTCAAACAAACAAGCAAATACACCATACACAAGTTAGGATTAAACCCTTCAAGTCCCAGTAGTGACCAGCATCCAATTTCTCCTTAGAATATCACTGCTTGATCAACCATTCAGGTCATGAGAATAAAGGAAAAGATCACAAAAGATGAGTTGTCTTGATGTTTAAACAAGTTCTTATCACTAGTACCATGAGAACTATATGAGAACATTTAGGAGAAAATGGATGTTGATATTGGGTCTTAAAGGGTTTAAAAATATAGGCTGCTGGTAAAGAAAAATTTGAAGGAGGAAGCAAAGTCAAAAGCTGATGTATTAAGAGCTCAATCCATAAAATGTTACCTGCTGTAGCAATAATGTAATCTTCATTTGTGCGGCTCTATATAACATAAAGTAATATTTTCCCCTATAAAACATATATGAATTTCTATACATGATGAATAGTACCTTGTTTCTGTGACCTGAGATGTCTTGCTTCCTCCATCAAGTCCTCTGCTATTTGCCTTTGTTTGCGATGATAGGTACTCCACCAGCTCTTAACTTGAGATTCCTTTAAGGGAGGAACTCCAGCTGCCTTCATTGCTTCAATGACATCAGCGGGATTTGCTCTAATTCGGCATGTCCTCTGGTTCTCATAGAAAGCAGCCATAATGTCTTTTTGCTCTTTTGTGAGTGAGTTTTTCAGCCCCTCCCTTTTTTAGAGCAAATCCAGATGATGGCCTCTCATCAGTGTTGACCCCTACAGTGCTATTCAACAGTGTGGGGTTAGCATTATCAGATACGTCTGATGTGAGCTGGATGAATTTAACAGAGTATGCTTTACCTCCCTCATGCCGTCAGTCCACTGTTTCATCTGAAGGTTGAAACACATCCTCTGTGGTTGAGGCACCTGAGACCCCTGCTATTGGCACACTTCTGAAAGAAATTGTCTGGACCTGAGCTTTGGGTTTACTGACCACTTTTCCAAAACCAGCAAGCGACTGTACTACCATCCCTCCCTTGTAAGGTCTGGTGGTCAGAAACTTGAAATTTCCAAACAGCGAGATGTCTTTGAAGGTGCCCACTTTCTTGGGAGCCTTTGATCTGTCAATGATTAGTTTCCTACACCTGACATTTTTCATTGTCTGAAATAAGCAAAAATATTGAATGAGTTTCAAAGGAGAGGAGATTCAACTTTGGTTCTGTATACTGATCATGGCTAAATGTCTGATGTTTATAACTGGCATGACTCGTATAGGCCAAAAACCAAAAAAAACACCAAAAGCCACATCAACAAAAAAGAGTTGGTTCATGGAGATGTCAGACCAGCACCTCAATGAATACAGCTCTACAGCAAATAAAAATAAGCTCAAATGTGTCACATATCATATCACTCCTTACCTCCAACAGATCTGCTAACTGTTCCCCTGACTCTGAGTCATTTCCAACATGGACTCAACGTACCAACTTATGGGACACGTGAGCAAAGTGGGTGTCCAGGACTGTCTTTCCCTCACCAGCCTCGAAGTTGTTGTAATCTACCAGCTTAAATGCAAACACATCATTCACCTCATCCAGATACATGAGGACAGCATGGTTGTGGTAATGTGGTCCATTATCGTTAAAAAAAAAAAAAAAAATTAGTGGTACATTTAGAAATACCCCTTCAAAAAAGAATTAATTGAGCAGAGAACTTGGGGAAACACTGGAAACTTGTTGTGACAGCATGACATTGTACAGCATGTTGTTTAATCATGATGACAATACTGTTAAGGTGGCCGAAGACAGTTTGCGCGCGCTTTACAGATTCTGTTAGTGATACTATTAAGCGCGCGCTAGGGTTGTGGTACGTAAATACGGCGGTCGATAAAGTGATCCCTCAATTTCACATGAAATGGATAATAAAGGTAAGTTTTGATCCTAAATAACTAAGTTTCTTGTTTCTGGACTCTTTTTCTTTTCTTTCCAAGCAAAAAAGTCATTCACCGAGACCTTTTGCATGCTTTTCAACTTTGCCATGAAACCCAATTAAAGCCACGCATGCGCATTTGACCAAAAAATTGCGACTGGTTGTTTTCGTGGAAATGAACTGTTTTCTAAGGAACCGCTCATTAGAATTTCGTAAAATTTGGCATGAAAATAGTTCCCTAAGAGCGTAAATTGCCTACAAAGAGAAACCTAAATCTAACAGAGGGTATCTTCACAAAACATTAAAATGCAAAATCAATATTTACAGGAGATCTGTCTGTTAAAATTACATGAAAATAGTGCAACTGTGTCAGTGTTTTGTGAGTTTATCTGGATACAAAAAATGGAAAAAATCTAATGAGTACATTTTCTAAAAATAAAGGAAACCTACAATATATGGACGTTTAATAGTTCGCTGCGTTGCCATGGAAACGGTACTTAGCTCGACAAGACGTACAAAAATCCATTCTTTGTTAGTTAGTCTTACACCATACCAATTTTGGGCGCCCAGAAGTACATAGTTTCCAAATAACGTCTTCTAACACCTGTACACTAAAAAACTGTATTCGGCCACCTTAAATGGCTATATTACATGACTTGTATAGAGCACATTTAAAAAGTTAAGTGCTACACTGTACCTTATAATCACAATACTGGGGGTTTGGATACAAACCATGAAAATCTTGAAATTGTAACAATGATGTATTAAAGGTTCACAAAGAGGTTTGCGAGACCATTATTATGTCGAGTTGGTTAAAAAAGACAGTATCAAGCAAGAAGTAACAATAACACATTTCCATTTACTCACCCGAAAATAAACCTGAAAGTTTGGAAAAACTTTTTCCATCCAAACAAAAGCAACATCAAGAGCAGATTGGGTGAACCATGTGTCTTGCTTGGTGTCTTCACACCAAAGGTCAAGAACGTCAATCCTCCTTTCATCAACACCAACTTGTGCAATGACATAAAAGCCATGGAGGGAAATGCCTTGCTTCTCATACCAGTCTTGTTGGATCTCCGTGGAACGCATGCCTAGTTCCAGTTTCATTTTGTAGTCTACTATAACTACGGCTTCACCAGGTTGTAGATTCTTCAATACAAACCTGAAAAATATAATGATAATAAAAGAGTATCCAATCAATCTCAGGAAAGAACAAAAGAAAAAAATTTAAAAAATAATTATCTTATTGTAGTGTCACAGCCAAGTACTGTAGCCCTAGGTGACAGGCAATAGTCAAGACATGAACATCATGTGCCTCACTGAACTGAAAAAGTCACAAAACATTAATCACACTGTCAACCAAAAAACAAATGACTGCAAATCTCCCCTTTAAGCGATCAAAGCATATGTTCACCTGTAGTAATTGCCCTGGTGTTTTGTCCTTAGCATGTGTCCAACATAGTCCCAGAAGGTACTTGTCATATCTTCAAACTGCTCTGAATAGGCTGCTCGTTTCTTTGCTGGGGATGCGGCAATACCAGCAGACACCAGGGAATGGATGTCATAAAAGACGTCAAATTCAGCCGACCATTCATCATGGCTTTGTGAGCAGGTGCAAAATGCATGGCTCATGCACAGTTCCAAGCAGCTGCAGTGAGTCTGTGCCTTGATTTAAACAAAAACAATCAAGAAAATTACATAAACAACGGACAAACTTAAGCAAAATTTCCCTTAAATCATCATTAAACTGGCAATTTAATGTTTTTCTTGGTATAAGAGCGATTCATCTTCCTCATCCCACCCCTGAGCACAACGCACACTTGTTATGACCATTCACGATGTAGACGATTTGGAAACCTACAATGTAATTCAGAAAG
>NW_028145599.1:1430000-1492500 GCF_977016875.1 Pavona decussata
TCTGGTCAGTTTTACTTTTGGGTAGCGCTGAAGTAGTCGAGGAGCATATTCGGCTTTCTTCTCTTGGCCACATCTTGGCTGAGTGGACGATCTTTCCGCTTCGTCATGGTACAGGTTCGAAGCAACTCCTCTGAGATGGCGAGGTCGTTGACGTTTGGAAGGGCAGCCTGCGCAGGCGATAGTGCACTGCTCGGAACAAGAGTAGCGTCAGGTGCTAGAGTTGCTGTGATAGAGCACGTCGACTGTGGCCAGTACTGATATACGTTGTTTAGGCGTGGAACGTAAGATGGTGTTCTTGGCGTTATGAACAAATCTTGTTCTTCGTCCTCTCTTTCTTCCTCGCTGTGGTTATTTTCCTCTGCCGCTAGCGGGAGGGGTTCTGTTAAGCTTTTCACCAGGTTTTCATCTTCTTCTGTGAGAAAGTCAAGCATTCTGCAAACTCGCTTCCATTCAGCCAACGTTTCGGGAGGGTGCCGAGGTTACTGTGGTGGGTTTTGAGCTTGTCCTGCAGCACTTCGAAGTGGGCATTAATAGTATTTTTCCTTTTCCCATCGAGGTTGCCATGAAGAAGCCTAACACAATCGTGCAACTCTCGCTCAGTTCTCAGCAGCCAGGAACCTTCAAACGCTCAAGCTGCCTTCTCGTGGCGCTGTTCTTCCTCCCTCGCTCTCTCATCTCTCCAGTAGTTGTCTACTTCCCTCTGAAGTGGGCTTGGCATCTCTTGATATGGATCAAGTGGCAACATCTCCATGCTCTCCACACTTATTCCCGTGTCTAGCAAGGCTTGTTTTTGCATTTCATATTGCTGTCATCTTCTGTCTTCTCGCATGACTCCCTTTCTCTTTTTTTCTTTGAGTATGTGTTCAAGCTGTCTGCATTGTAAACTGCCTGGATATGATCGGTCCACGGAATCCCTGAATGTATCCAAAACGTGATCGGACGTTGAGGCACTTTCACGGTCTTGTGGAACATTTGTGACTGAGCTAGAAGTGGTCTCCTTGACAAGGGAACTGGCCAGTGTGAGACATCTGAAATCCTCTTTTTCCTTCTCTTGCAGGATTCCTTCTTCATTGTCTCTGTCTGTGTCGTCTTCGTCATTTTCATCGCTCTCGCTGTCGCCTTGACAATCTTTTGCCTTATCCATGGCCCAAACCACTCAATCCATGGCGTGTTTCTCCAGCCATGCTGCGGCGCTCTTCTTAGGATTTGGAAGGGTCTTGAATACATAAGTGCGCAGTTGTTTCTCCATTGCTGGTTGGTGTGTTGGACCAAACTGCAGCTTATGCTGGGTGGTGATTGTCATGGGGCACTTGTTAAGAAAGGCCTTTGCGGTGTGGTACTTTACATCATGTGCAGAGTACACTCCCTGAGTGAAGACCTTCCAATCGGAAATGACCAGGGCGTTCTCACTGGCTTCATCAATGAAGGTCACGTTAGTAAATGGCATGATCATCGCTTTTTTAAAGGCTCTTTGTTTGGTCACTGTTGCTATATTGCCATAGTGTATTAATCCCTGGATCGGGAAAAAACAAACTTGTCTTGCCACTGTTTGCTTCGCCTCGTCTTTGTGTTGCTTCTTGTTATAGTTCAAAAGCTTTAGAAAATCATCACAAAAGTGGGCCACCTCATCTGGGGACAAGCTGTTTTCCAGGATCTCTTTAAAGTACTTAGGATCTGGATCCTTTGTGGAATCATACGCGCAAAACCCCCTGGACGACATTTAACAATGTCGTTAGCGTTAATTGGACTCTGTACAAACGCATGCTTCTTTATGGACCAGCAAATACCAGCATTAACTTTAATAAGAGCGTAGTCGATCATCAAAGGTTGGAACAGCCCACAATGAGGATCTGACAGCAGCTCAATCACCTTTTTCATCTCTTCTATGAGCCTCGACTTGAAGTAGGCCTAGACACAAATATCTTGTAAAATGCTCTAAAAATCTATCCGGAAATTCTCAATTTTTTCCCTGAAAATCCCTCCAAAAATCTCTGAATATTCCCAAAAGTTTCTAAAAATCCTTCAAAATCCCAAAATTTTCTAAAAATGTCTGTTTTTCTCACAATTATTTTTTAATGAAACCTTAGCTCTCCCTTGAAAATCATTATCATCTTCAATAAAAATAGCTTCACTTGGCTCCGCTCCGGGTTCTGCCATGTTTGAAACTTACTTCCCTTGGAATGATGGGGGTATATTAGATATGGGAAACACTTGCACAATTGGATTGCAGTCTAGCAGTCACCAACTCACCAAGTATAGTGAACAATGGGACAAAATTTTCATTTCATAGGAATTTTAAATAAAACGGCAAAGAATATACAACAATTTTTGTTCCACATCATCTAAAAATCCCCAAAATTTCTTAAAATCTCCTGATGCTCTAAAAATCCTAAAAAATTCCGGCTTTTTGTATCTAGGCTTAACTTGAGGTGCTCGTTCGTCGTGATAGTGTTGATGAATGGTCTGGCCTGGAACTTAAATGAGTAAGTGTACTTTGCTTTTGGGTCGTGCTTTTAGATCTTGCCTCAGTAACCGGCATATTCAAGTTGGTGCATTGCGATTGTTATGTCGTTTACTAAGATGGTCAGCTTGTCAGAAAGTCTTTTCTCACCCATCATCTTCGTTGTATTGGAGCTGTTGAAACCAAACTTATTGATCTGTAGTTTGGCTTCAATCATCTTCTCTAGTACCTTTGTCAGAGATTGCTGGAAGGTAGGGTTGAGGAGTGTAACGCACACGACGTTTTCTCTCCCACAGTTCTTTAGCTCTTGAGCATTCTCGTCCCCAGAGCCCCAAGGTTTTTTTTTTTAATTGTTAAACGAGTGGCTCTGAGTCCATCTAAAACTATCTCTTTTTTCATTGGCTGATTCAAATCATATGCGCAGAAGGCTGGTAAAGAATGCGCATACTCTCACTTCCGGGTAGGCGTCCCGCGCTCCTCTTTGGGAAGAATTTAAAATTTTGGCGGGCTTTTCTTCCGTACTGGAGAAAAGTGGAAACAAGGCAAGTACGCCAACAAAACCAGTTTATAAATTTCCACGCAATCAGTGTGTTGCCTGCAACAAAGTTATCGGTGACCAATGTCACCCGGTCTTAATATTTGGTCAAACTGGTAAAGAAATAGCGCCTAAATTTGAGAGTCTTACTGGAATATCGCTCAATGTCAGCGATCCTTTTCCGAAGAAGATATGTGTACCGTGTATGAACAAACTGGAATCCGCAGTAACATTCAAGAAAACGTGTGTAAATTCGAGAAAAGAACAAGAAACTCTGCTTCTTGAGAGAGTAAAGGGGGGAAGAAATCCTGGCGAGAGCCCATGTTCTAAAAGAAATACAGGGAAACAAACTCAGGCTGTGGAAACACAAGAATCTTGCTCGGGTTCCGAGGTTGTGCGAACGCGCTACAAGGCAATTCTACCCAAAACCACTGCCGAGCCCAGCACTGATAGCAAAAATTCACAGGTTGTACACGTTCTCAGCAAATACGGCTGTGACAAAACCGAAGGTTGGAGTAGCATTAGTGTATTTGAAAATTGAATGGAGTTTTGAAATTTACATGTCAGTTTTGAACTCCGCCAACGAGATTAAAGAGTTCCCTTGTTTATTGACGGTATAGAGCTATGAATTTTCTTTATGTTACAGCATTAAGTATCTCGAGAATAACAGCTGTTTCTGAAGTATTTTGAATTGTTGTTTTTCAGTTAATGCGTCTGTCTCGAAAAGATTTTCCAGATAAATGTTCAACGTTCCATTCAAATGCCGGACATCTTTAATACATGTTCATTTCATTCGAAGAAATACTGGTCACGCTTTACGTAGTCTAACTGTAAATTTTTTCAATGCAATTATTGAACCATACAGGTTGAACACACATAAAACAAATAGTCGCGTGGGCTGCATGATTGATTAATTGTTACAATTTGCCAAAGTCAGACTCATTCTCTCTCTTTCCAAATAATTTATCAGACACAGAACTATTTACATGATAAGTGATCTTTTGTTTCATGTAGCTTAGAACAGACCAAAATGTTCCCATGAAGACTGATGATGTACAAAAAAGTAGCAAGTGTTTTCTAAGGTACCGTTATGCCTAGCGACATAGCTAAACAATTGATGAGCATTCCTCCTCTAAAAAACGCATTTAAATTGCTGTACTTAAAGGAGCTCCAGGAACAAAGTAAAGGATTGTGCAAGATAAAGGAAAATCCGTGAATTTTACGAGCTGGTTCCAAATCTTTTCAGGAACTTGCTTCATTCAAATGGGCAAAGCTGCTGCTGGAGTGGGAAGAAAGAGCACCTGATGTTTTGGACGCGGTAACAGCTGTGGCTGTACCTGATAACGCATTCTCGCTATCTCAAAAAGCAGATGCCCTAATACCGCCGATTTGCACTGCTCTCAGCACTCTTTTTGGTGTAAGGAATGGAGAATTGAGCCTCGTAAAAAAACTGATTACTGTTGTTGTTGGCCTGGGCGGATGTAGCAAAGTGGTATGTACCTTAATACAATGCAATACAATACCATAAAACACAACAGAAAGTTTTATTAAGGCGCGTACTTATTTAACTTTACAGTTAACTGGGTACACTTATTAAAACTAAACAACAAAATTACAGAAAAAATTGTCAAAAACGATGTCAGTTTAAATCTAAAATATCAGAAGTGATGTACATTCTCAAAGGCCGTAGAAAACAGAAAGGTAGTTATTTCCCTCTGCACCAATCGAAATGGGGACTATCCATTCAGAGCCGGTATCCGTGGGAGCAAATATCGGCACATGTGACCATGACTTACCCGGAACTCCATACCTTCAGTTTTTTCCAGGTTTAAAACCCACAGTATGTGTTTTTTATTTAGACTTTTCAGAGATTGAACAAATTGGGAATATGCCAGTCCAGTCAAAGTCGGATTAGGATAATGGTTGATGTTGGAGGAAACCTAAAGAAAATCGTCAAAGAAAAAATGGACCAGGGCTGTCATCCAAGAGTTGTGTATGACAATTTTGATTTCCGAATTACCCTGGACAACTAACGAAAGATCATCACAACACTGACAGCCACTGGATTTCTCAGTATTTGACTTTTGATAGAGTGGTCACTACTGGCTTGAACAACAGTCATCCCATCGGTGACCTCAAGGAGTTTCAGATCTTTAGTTACTTGATAAATGAAGAGGAAAAAGCCAAATTGAGATCTGATTACATCATTCTTGCTAGTAGAGTCCTTGCTAGGTTCTTTCCTTGGATAGAACCCCTCAAAGATGTCCTGGGTAATATAGAACACAGGTACTCAAAAGAAATGGGTCAGAAGTCAATGGTTGTGGACCTCCCTGTAGTTCCCTACAACCAAAACAAGCATGCCGGCGTCATACAGTACCTGGAATGGATATATAAAATTTCTTTAAAGGGGTTCTCAAGTTAGAAAATGGGGGTAGCGACAATGGTGACAGTGAAGATACCAATGAAGAATACCTTGTCCAAATACCAATCGGGGTTGACCTCCTTGGCAGAGAACGTATAACTGGGGCAAAGAGGCTGAGAAAAGGATGTGACAAGACCTCAGAGAGATTCGAGAACATGACTGAAACAGCGGAATACTGGCACGCAAAGCAGGCATTTCTAAGTGTATGTTATTATTAATATTATTGCATTGAAGGAAAGGCAGATAAATATTTTATATTAATTGCAAAAAGGCAGAACTGCAGCAAAACAAAAGGAGTTTTACTTGTCCTCTAAAAAAACTTTATGAAGCAAACAATTATGACAAATCAGCTAAAAATGAAAGCACAGTAAAAGATACATATGATGAAATCACGCTGAAATGCAACAAAGAAACATGTGTTCTGCCTTTTTAATTTTTTTTCACCTATTTAACCTAAGTCCTGAGTGCCAGCCTCATTTAGTCGTTAATAATCACACTAACAACGATACTTCCTTCCGCTCAGGTATTGTGGAGGGAAAAGAACATGGGACTACGGGTAAAATTCGCCTTCTTCTTTATCTCGGTTCGACGTGGTAGACGATTTGAATGCGCGCTTGCACTTTCCTGAGTATATAACTAGGAGGGAGTGCTGTTAGTCCAGTTAGTTTGATTCTAATTTAATTTCTATACTTGTATTCAAAACAATGATTAAATGAAGGTTTATATATAGACTATATACAGCTATGAGAATAGGAAGGGAGGGGTGGGGTCTAGAGGACAGTTCGGCCGTAATTATTTTGCACCGTTTTTTCATTGAACAAGCAGATATTACGTGAAAATTTAAAGAGCATAGTGCTTTTTATTTACTCAGTTGTCGTCAGCAGGTTGCATGGGAACATCTGTACAACATGAAGTCCAGCCGGGATGTTGGCACCCTTGTGTATGTTCGTAATCTGTTCAGCCGCAGCAACGTTAAACAGAGTGTTAAAGATGGTTTTGCGCCAGCAGAAGATCTGTTTCTTAAAGTTTTTACCGCCTACATCATGGCTGCTTTCATCGACTATGCAGGAATGCCAGATGTGTGTTTACCCCCATCAAATGTGCCAGTTCCAGAGAAAAATAGCACACCAGAACAAAAGTTGTGGTACCTCGACAAGGTCATTGGCCCTTTTGATGACGGCTACTGTCTCATTTTGCAGAATGTGGAGGACGCCATTAAGTTACAAAATGAGCAACGAAATCAACAAAATGCTCTTTGTCCTGACACATCTACAGTTCCTCACACCATTTTGCCAGGTACGTTGTCATTTATAACATAGCGTGCTTGCATCCTAATCTAATTTCTATTGGCGTCATCATGGTACATTTAGTAAATAAAACCCTTCAGGTGGCTGGTATGTCAGATGATAATGTCCGTGGCTGAGAGACTGTCCGAAAAATGAATATTTGACCGAGAAGCAAAGCTTTGAGTGCAAATGTGAAGTTTTGAGGACAATCTCTCAGCCAAGGTCATTATCAGCCGACATACCGGCAAGCCAGAAAGGGGTTTATTTATTTTATAACCTTCCCATTATTTTATATATTGCGTGAAAACCGCTCGTAAAACAGCCAGTTCTGGTCTGATGGCGGATACGCGCGATTGACGTAAACGAGTACATTTGATTGGTTTACAGGATTTTTATTTTCACTGTGATTGGACCAAAACTTGACAAACTGACTCCGATGCGTGGGACTAAATCTGAGAGTCTACTCGTAACTTTCTAGACCTTCAAAGACACTGAAAGACATTGACAGCATGTCTTGTTGACATTTTTGTTCTTTCCGGAACTGCATTTGCGACCAGCTTTTTGATGTAAACATGACTGGACATCTACAAAACGAGTATGTTTTTCTTCCATGTAAAATAATAAAGATAAAAAGGTAAAACTCTTGAGCTGGCTTTTTTCCACTGGCTTTGTTTCTTTTCAGTGGAAATAATAGGAGGGCAAATATCAACGCATGTGGGGGTTATTGCGTGATAACCGTCCTGTGAATTTGCACCACGAGACGTAAAGTAGCCAATAAAATTGCGCGAAAATTAATGGGTGGGTTATAATTCTCAACATACGCCCGGCCGTGCATCCATCCGATAACGTGTGCAAGTCAGATGGAGCAAGCATGCGCGCGCTATGTTATTAAAACATTTTTACAGAGAGACACCACCTTAAAAAATGTATATTTATAAGAGCTTGTCAAAGTTGAATGAAACGTTAAAATTAACCCACTAAGAGAAACCACTTTCACCTTTTTTTTTGGACAGAGAATTTTGTAATTAATCAGGAACAAACTTGTTTTCTAGGAATCATTTAATTTATTTTCACCATATTATAAAAGAATTGGTTCATGCTTTAAGCTGTGCATATATCAAGTTATGGATGCACTTGGAGTGTTTGAAGAGCACTCAAGAAGCTAGAGTTACGTACTGTCCAAACTTCCTGCACGCTTATGCGCGCGCTAAACATGAACCAATTCTTAAGTGGTTGCTTCACACTTGATCAATAAAAAAGGAATTTCTATGTGTGAAAACCTTGAAGAACTTTATTTAATTATTAGACCGTTACTGATTACGCTGAACTAGAGCAGTACTTCTTAAAACCAAGAACCGAGAAACCAATAAAATGTTAAGCAGACACCAAGCACCAAAACATGAAAACTTTTTATGTTTATGTTTATAACGAGTAACATTGAGTGTATGAGAAAAATTGAAACATGCCTAACTAAATTATGCTATTTTCGTTTCTAATTATAAGTACTGCTGACCTTTGGGAGAGATTAAAGGTTTTGATGTTTGTCAACATCTTCAAAGGTACTCATTATCCTAAAAAAGGATAACTTACAGTGTGATCAGATATGTCATCTTTGCATCCTCAGATACCAGATATCAGTAGAGAATTGCCCGGTTCCATCATAATATTAAGAATTTTTTACTTTTCTTTGTTACAGGATCAATCGTGTTTCTACTTCAGGGAAACAAACAAAGTGGATTTTCGTTTGATGCTTTGGCAACATGCGTTAGTTCCATCATAACAAATGGTCAAATTCAAGTGAAGATTGCAAAGGTGTTAGTTAAAGGAAGGGGCAACTTTGCCAAGCAACTTGGTGCCTCTGCAAAATGGACAAGTTGTGCTGTGGCCAGAACACAACATTGCCTTGTATAACACACCTGCACCAGGTCATCAGAAGCCTGACACTAACAAAGGTATATTTTTTACTCCTCAGTCTTATATATGTTATCGTACTTACACGCACAAAAAAATATCAATTGCTCATGACTGACTGTGCTATAAAGCATCTTAAAATAAATATATATTTTTATTTGTATAGTCTGTATTCAATATTCAACTCCCTCAATTCTACAAACTGACACCAAAGTGACAAATCCCTTATGTCCCTCACAGCTTTCAGTTTCGTGATTTATCCAATGATAGACACATTTATTGTGATTACTGAGGTATCTAAACAACATCATTTTTAAAAATGAGCTGTGCCTAGCTTATTTCTATAGAGAATTACCTAGGCCACTTTTTATCTATCTGTCTGTCCGTCCGTCCGTCCATCCGTCAGTATGTCTAACATCGTTCTTCCTCAGAACAAGGTAATCATGTTGAAGAAGACCACATTAAGAATTATGGTCTCTGGATCATACAAATGGGCATGATGCTTCTACAAATGAATGACACAGAAAAGGAGGGGGATGGCAACAGAGCCATTGTCAATAGCAAGTTGTTGCTGCCAATGTTTAGATCAAAAAGTACGCCTTTGAGATGCTGCGATTAATCAGCAAAGTCAAGTGCCAGATGACAGAGAGAATGGCTGCAAGAACTATCCATGGGCTATCAATTGGAAAGGTAATTTGTTGTTGCCCATGGCCCATATGCTTGCTGAAAAAAATGTTGTTTTCCGTGCAAAATGGTACACAACAGTTACCGTACATGACGTTCCAACTGATACAATTTGTTTTTCCTATCACGAGAAGGTCAGGAAAAGTAGAAAAAGGTATAGGTTTCTGTACAAATTTTACTCAAAACAACTACTCGAAAAAGGCACTTAACAGCAATTATACGCATCGTTTCTACAGCAAAACAATTTGAGTGCAAAAAAACCCTTCTAAGTCCTCCATTTGTAACAAAGCATTCATATTTTATGTAAGCTTATTATACATTATATCTGGTCCCGCGTTGTGATTCTTCTGTTTTGTTGGTGGTGAAGAATTTAAATAATCTGAGATCACAAATCATTACAATTACATTATTTTAAAACCCCATGTATTTTTTTCTTTCCAACTTTTCTACATTAAGGTGGTAAAGGAAAGAATGTAGCTGCAGATTTAGAGGAAGAGCATTTTGTTCAGTTCCACAAGAAGCTGATTAAGAGCATTGGAGCCCAAAAAACTATCCAGGCAGTGAGTAGAGCCACAACAGCAGCTTATAGATTAAGGAACAATGAAGAAAACTTTGATGAGGAAACTGGCATTCATCCGCAATCAACAGCACATACTTCTCTGAGTGCTGAGAAAGACCAGAATGAGATGATTTCCATTATTTGTGGTCTCAAACCATGTCAACATATGCTTGGAAGACATCATACAGCCTTTCCAAATCTACCACGAAGCCTACTTGATCTCGTAGACATAAGGATTCTTGGGGAGTGGATGAAATCAAGTAAACAAAAACTGGCCAGAGATCCTGATACACCATGGGATGCAAGTGGTGATGAAGAGTCTTCACACTCAGAAGAAAGTGATGAACCAGTCTCAGATGATGAGACCTGAACACATGCAAAAATGGTCAGAAACCAACAGTTCTTTTCAGAACTAAAAAGGCTCTTTTAGGAGCCACCAAAAGTATGAAAGGTGTAGTCAACAAAACAAAATTAAATATGTGGGAAATTTACCTTAAATGTCTTAATCCTAACAAATGGTAAATTCCCTTCAAGATCACCCTGTAAATTTTGCACCTTTAAATGTTACCACAGACAAGAGACTGAATTATTGGACAATGTATTTCCAGGGTTTCAATGGGTTATTAACAGAGGTCATGGGATATCAGCCATTTTTACCACAATTGTTTCTAGTCTTGCAATCTGATTGGCTAATTTTTCATTGTCTATAAGAGTCTAGACAACGCTGCTCGTGTCAATCAGCGTGCCAAAATTTTTACTCATTGTAAAAATTTTCTTAAACCTTGATATTGTGGTAAACAAAGCGAATGTGGTTTAGTGTTGTCTGCACTCTTATCGACAATAATATTTGTCATCACAGTGGTCAAAATTTGTTGGGGATTCACAAGGCGCAACATTTTGATTACTGTGATGACGAATATCGTCAATGAGAGTGCAGACAATGCTAAACCACATTCGATTTTTTAATTTTCCATACCTAAGAAAGAGTGGTCAGTCTTCCAGTCTTCAAAACCAAGCTTGGATCCAGACCAGTTTTCACTATTTCATGGAAAACGGTCAGAGTTTTACCAATAAGTAGATACAGTGTTTTAGAATAAAAGAAGATAACTGGTTTAAATTTGGAAAATGCCCGTCAGGATGACTTGAAAACCCAGGGATGACACTTCTAATTAGAGGTGTGTCCTCAAACCCTCCTAGAATGTTATGACTTCGGCACTCATTATCAACAAAATAGTCACATTTTTCCTTGGATCCATGCCTGCTTGCAATATGGAATCATTAGGATCAAGCAGTATTTTTTGGTTATTTTTAATAAAACATTTATAATTATTATTCCACTGAATTTTTTGGATGTGGGATGATTGTAGCCAACTGGGTGCTAAGCCTCATTGTTTATCAATCATCTCATATCCAATACACTACCCCATAATGAGTTGACTTCATTGTTGTGAGTTTGAACCAGCAGGCTGACATGGTTCACAAGATATTTCACTTTCACTGCTGTCCTCAGGTTTGCTGCAGTCTTCACATTTGCAAGCAGTCTTACAATTGTCACAGCAGTTGTGTTTATCATATTGGCATGACAATGAAGAACCAAAATGATGGAGAATCACCTTTCGCCTACAACTCTGTGTAGTACTGTATTCTTGCATGACATGCTGCAGAGCCTTTTTCCCTCTACTGATGTCATATGAATTATAATACAGGACAGATTCTGCTTGTTTTCCATTTCTTCCAGCTCTTCCAGTTTCCTGGAAAAATTTTTCCATGGTGTATGGACACATTGGACACATCTATGCCCACCCCGAAGGCAACTGTTACAAACAGCACTCGAGCCACCGAAGATTCTGAGATTAAACTTTTCACAAGACTGTTACGGTATTGCTCAGGGTACTGTGCATGATATTGAGCAAACAATCGGTTGGTAAAGAGTGGTAAAGAGCCAATAGGATAATACTGATATGCTCTGAGTTCTTGCTCAAAGAAGCAGTAGCATTCTCCACATGTCTCAAGGTTGTTGTATACAATTGTCAAGGGTTTTTCAATGAGTTTTGTTTTAAGTTCGTCTGCAAGTGGCTTTATAATGTTTAATAATTTATCGTCTCCATTGTTTCTCCTTCTTTGGGCGGTATAAAATATGTTTTCTCTTTTGGGGTTGGCTTCTACAGTAATGGCATTTCTCATGTTCAGGCTGTTTTTAATTTCTCCCCTATACAAGGCAGTAGCTGTTGCTGTCAATGCCAACATGGGGGCGTCAGGCAAAAAGGTGCCCAAAAGGCTAAGCTTCTGATAAGCAGGCCTGAAGTCTTTCCTAAAAGGGAAAACAATATTATTACCTGGTACTTTTTCATTTACACCCTCACATTAATACAGTTAAAAAACAATAATAATCTCATTGCTGGATTTTAATCTGAGCTATAGTGATACAGTATATAGGAGGTAGCAGGTTTAAGTTGTTGAGGTGTCAGACTTGTTACCCCAAAGGTCCTAGGTTCAACTTCCTGGCTATGCTAGCCTTGCAAAGGGCCTCAGGTCCACTCCCAAATGTGTTTCTGTCCAATTTGTTTCATTATTGCTGAGAAGCCCTTCTCTGGATAGTTGTTATTATGTATTGCTATGTGTTAGAAAATTATGTATTATTGTAATTACTATTATTATAAATTCTTATACCGCTCGTAAATGCAAATGAGCTTCATTTTGGATGTCAATCACAGCAGTCTTTTGTGTGTGGTATTGTTAAAGTGACAATTCGCGGGAAGCATCTATTCATTGAAACATAACAGAAAAATAATGCAACACAAAAGAACGAAAGGCGAAGTTTATCAGCAGAAGTTGCGTGACTAAACTAAAATAAATAAAAAGTTGCCCTGCGCTATCAAGGAAGTGATAATATTTAGGTTATACGATGACAAACGACAGTTCCCAATAAGAATGGGCATTATGTATGCTATCATTGCGATAAAAAAGGAGTAAAACAGATAATAACAGTCTCCAGTGAATTGAAAGTAATTTGCATAATCGAGCGATTTTCTGGAGTGCCATTAGGCGTGGTCAGTGCTAACCAATAGTTAATTGCAGGCCAAAGCGATTTGCTGGGTTGCCATTAACCATTTGCTCAGATTGTGTGCTTTTTTTATATATTTTTTTTATTTTGAAAAACACAATACTTACAATACAATAATAACACCACTTACACTTATTACAATGCTTATTTACATTACTCTACTTACGGTCACTAATAATTGCACTTCTTACAGTATCCAACTCTACTAACAACACAAACGGCTAACTTTACTAATAGATACAAAAAGTACTATTTTTTTTAGCATTGCACAACGAACACACACCGACAATGGCGACGCCCAGTTAACTCTCTAACAAAAATTAAACTAATCTTGAAGCTTCCAACTTATCGAATTTTTCTGCAAGACTTTTCACAAGACGACTCAGCTCCGCAACGTTTTCTGCTGACATATTAGACTAAACTTTAAGCTTTTTTCCTGAGCGCATAATACTCATATTAACAACTTTGAAGCCATTTTAGATACTTTTCAAGCAGAGCACGGAACGGCACGTCTTACTACCTTGAAGCCATGCCCAGTCCTCATGCAACTCCAGATTTTGTGCTTGGTACAGGACTATTTTCTCCATCGTCATCGCTCTCATCACTTTCTTCTATACTTTCTTTCTTTTTCTCTTGTGTAGCTATGGCACTGAAGAAGAATGCCGCATTTGGTATACCTGAGAAAATTCAATCAAAACTGTTTTTCAAGGTCACGAAGCTTAGTTTGAAGAGAAAAGCAACCAGGAGCTGAGTCGAACCTGAGATTTCTCTATCACAAATCCTGCTTGTGGCAGATGCGATTCCAAGATGTCAGAAGGTCTTTTTCCTTCCCGTTAAATACGCATTTTGCACTAATAACGCTGCACTGACCAGCAACAACGGAACTCATGTAACATAAGGCGGCTCCTCGAATGGCCTCGCTGTTTAACTGTTTACTTGGCTGTTGTGCTGTCAGCATCCTCAACAGATTGACAGTGGACAGAAATGAAGCCCAAGCTTGCTTCTTATATAGACCACTAGTACTTGCTAAGTGGCTATGAATATATGAATTTCACAAAGTGATGCATATTTCTGCCTTAAAAGGATTGCATCTCTGTTTTAAACACCTCCTCTACTTTAGAGGTCCTGACGTACTGTTTCTTCCACTATGATAAGCTAATTACAATATTATTCTTTGCAACTTGCTGTCACTTGTTGCAGTAATTTTCTAACTCAGGCAGATTTTGGTGTTGATTCTTTGTCCTAGAGCAATTGTTAATTTTGACAGCTTCTAGTTTTTGCGTGTTTTTTTAATGCTTCTCTTTTTTTATTAAAATGCTTCACAATGTATGTGCAAACTTGTGAAAAGGCAGACGTGATGATTAGACTTGAAAACTACTCGCAAAGTGTCGTGTCTTCCTTGATTATGTTACCAGAAGAAATCGAAAACAATTAGATACAAAGCAATGAAAAGAGGCTTCGACAACCCAACAAATTTGATAGTGCATACGTTGTCTTGTAAAATCCATGTCAGTAGTCACAAAATTGCATGTTGGGTTAAATCTGATCATTTTTTTAAAATATTTACTGCTTTTTTACATTATGTTTTTACAAAACAATACATACAACAATACTACAGTAGAGTGACAGTAAAGTGACAAAGGTAACAAAGCTGCGATACATGTTCTAGGTAACTAAACTAAATAAGTGCTAGCAAGGGCTTCCATAAATATAAAAACATATCTTTCTGACCTTTTGAGTATGCGATTTATCTTTGAATTAACAGTTTTTCTTTTACCAGCTCGAGAAAGAGGGAGAGATTGGGTAATTTATGTTCGTATTTTTGCAGAAAAACATGTCTTTTGCTAAGTAGAATATAGTAATTAAAGATATAGGGGCTAGAACTTCCAGGATAATAGCCGTACATTATTCCTAATTCATCAAAATTGTAAATAACGTTATTTTGATTATTCCACCAGAGTAGGACTGAATTCCAATAGTCTCGTATATTGGGACAGTTAACTTACATGTGCAGTAGCGATTCTACTTCATTACAAAATTCGCAGAGGGGAGATTCTGAGATGTTCATTTTATACAGTAGGTTTCTGCAAGGTAAAATGTTATGAATTATCTTATACTGAAATATACTTGGTTTCGTTTCTCGTGTTATTCTAAATGGTAATTTATAAATTGCACTGATCATCGTCTCATCTACACCTAACCTTTGTAACCTAGAGCTAGCTAATGGTTCTTTAAATTTCTTTTGAATAAGCATATTCCTGGCTCTTTTGCAAGTAATACTAGAATGAATAGTCGGTTGGTCATCTTGTCAATTCCTACCATTTATTGATTGTAACTCACACTTCCACTCTGATGGTATTGCAGTTATTAAACCCCAGAGGTTGGTGAATGGCGTGGTGAGCTTAAATTTTCATATGAAAGGAAATTGCCATCCTCTTCTAATAAATCTTTGATTCTAAGACTTCCAGCGGCATGCCAGTTTTCCCAGTATACAGATTTACCTCCAATGGTAATGCTTTTATTATTCCAAATAATGACCTCTCTAATATCCTGTTTACTTAGAGGGGTAAATCTTGCAACATGAATTTCTGCCCAAGCTTTTAAAATGTCGATATAGAAAGCTGGCATGCTCTTTAGTTCTAGAAGACTTAAATCGTAATTACAGTCAAAAATGAGAGTCGTCCAACATTTTTCAGATAATAAGATGGAATAATCATCCAATCTTCATCAGTACTGTCCTTCATTCTTTTTACCCAGGCACATAGCAAAGATTTTGTAATTATTTTATATTCTGGTAAATCTAAGCCTCCTCTTTCTTTTGCCCCAATAAGTGTGTCTCTTTTTATTTTTGGTTTTTTACCGTTCCAAACTAAGTCAGCTATTAATTTGTTAACATATTTTTTTATGAACACTGGAATGTTTTCCGATAATTTGTCTGTGTATTCATAGTCTTCCAGAAGTGAATTGTTAAATTTCCTGAATCCCGGTCCTCTTGGGTGTTGTAATCGTGTTCGAATATCCATTGTAACCAGAGTGGTCGCAGTGCGGTGCATATTTTATCTCACAACTCTGCATGAGGGACCTTTGTATAAAATCTTTTGTAATAAACCATAAATCTAGTCTGCATTTTATTTTCAAGTCTTGAGTTCGCCAAGTAAAATCTTTTTCTTTTGGATGCAGCGATCTCCACACGTCCTCTAAATTTAGAAAACTTATTAAACTTTTGATCTCTTCAATGACGTTCTTTTTGAAAGATGTGTCACCGCCTCCTACTTTGTCATTCTCGGATAGAGGACAATTAAAATCACCTCCCATAATGACGTTTTCGTTGTGAAACCACTCGAGATGCTTTTTTAACTCACTGAAAAATTTAACTTGTGCTTGGATATCATTCGGTGCATAAACATTAACGCATAACACAGTCAGATCTTCGATAACGACTTTGAGGATTAGTATTCTGCCGTCTTCACTTTGTAATATAGTTTCAGTAAAAACATGCATTTTGGGATTGAAAAGAATAGCGACACCTTTGCTATGTTTACTTCCATGACTGAAATAAATTGTGGAGCCCCATTCATTGCTCCAGATTTTTTCTTGATCGGGGGAACTATAAGTTTCCTGCAGAAAAATGACGGAGGCTCTCCTATTATGTAATTGTCTGAAAATAGCTCTTCTCTTTCTGGAAGCATTTAAACCTCTTACATTAAGTGTAACAAAACTCAATTTATGCATTATACAAAGGATAAATTGTTCAACCTATGTTTGAAAGCTTAGATTGCGAAACTTGCTATTCCATGTGTATCACGCGCATAACGTTCAAACATAAACTACTAAAACAAATAACAGTTTACCTCCAACGAGGTGTGATCTAATTTTAGACGTTGCTGTGCGGAGTTCCAACAACTTTGGGATGGATATCTGAGCTTCCGCTGAGCTTGGACAAAACAAAAATAAGTCTTTCTTCATCTTTTTGCATTTCGTCAGCTTCTAGTCACTCAAGCTTATATCAAGTCCAAAATGAAAAATTATTTTGCTTTGCTGTCACTACGCTCCTACCTGTGTTTGGATTCGTTATCTTTCTCCCTCTGTTCTTTCAATTGCTTCAGCTCTTTCTCTGGGATAACTTTCGCTTTTCCATTGCTGTCAACGCATTTCAAAATAGCAGGATACACGATGAAGACTTTAGAGCCTGCACCAAGCTTCTGCTGGAGATATTCCTTTACCGGGGCAATCGCTTTTCATTCCTTTGAGTTTTCTTTCCGAAATCTTCACTTATACCGATGAGCTTCCCGCCCAATGGGTTGTCCTTTAATCTGGCAGCGGCATTTGAGATCACTTTCATTTTATTAGAGTGGCGCAGGAAGGCCACATGTATCGGTCTCGGTCTTTGTTTACCTCCGTTGTCATTCCGTAGCTTCGTTGGCATTCGATGTGCTCGTTCAATTTCCACCTCCCATCCACAGAGCATTTCCAAACCCATGTGCGTTGATACAAAATTCTGAATAAAGCTTATACAATTGTCTCCTTCAGCTTTCTCTGGCACATAATAAAACAGAAGATAGTTCCTTCGTGACCTGTTGCGCAGTTCTTCGACCTCCTTTTGTAGTGCTTCAACCTTGCTTTTATCGGCTTTCTGCGCGGTAGCCATCTTTGCATCTTCAACATCTTTCTTCATAGAGTTCAAGCCAATTTCAATTTCTGCAACAGTATCTTTGAGCTCTTTGGATTCAGTTTCAATTTTCTTTAGCCTCTCGTGGATTTGGTCCAGCAAGTCGAGCTTCTCTAGTTTCTTTAGTTTCTCAAGGATAGATTTCATCATGGCGTTGCCCGCTTTGTCGCCTGGGTGCATCCCTTCTTCGTCTTTGCTACTTGGAATGCGAAAGCGCTTTTCGCTTGGTTTCTTTGAGCTCATTAAGCTTGTGCTTAAGGGTTTTAAACTTTTGCATTATACTGGCCTGAAGACGTTGAGAAAATTAGGTTATACACGCTGTTTCGCTGGAGCTCAAGCAGAATACGTCTATACCATCTTGCCGCCTATGCAAATCTGATCATTGTTTATTCATATTCCCATCAAATCCTTGAGAACCACTTCTTCTGCTTCAATAGTAGAAGTTTGTGTTGCTTATATTACACATAATCCATTGCATGACACTGCAAGTTTGCAGGTCAGACAAACTTTTAACATACAGCTGGAAGATTAGGATTTCAGGGAATTAACGGGGGCGTGAATCTATAATCATGTTACTGCTTTATAATATCGTAAGTATGTACATATAAAATAAATGCAATAATAAACTTACAGTAGACATGAGAAGTAAATCATTGTTTATTCATATTCCCGTCAAATCCTTGAGAACCATGTCTTCCGCCTAAATAGTAGAAGTTTGTGTTGCTTGTAATATATGAGACATAATCCATTGCATGACACTGCAAGTTTGCAGGTCAGACAAACTTTTAACATACAGGTGGAAGATTAGGATTTCAGGGAATGAACGGGGACATGAATCTATAATCATGTTACTGCTTTATATTACTGTAAGTATATGGGTATAAAATAAATTCAATAATATACGTACAGTAAACATGAGAAATAAATCATTGTGAATTCATATTCCCGTCAAATCCTTGAGAACCATGTCTTCCGCCTAAATAGTAGAAGTTTTTGTTGCTTATAATATATTACTCATAATCCACTGCATGACACTGCAAGTTTGCAGGTCAGGGAAACTTTAAACATACAGGCGGAAGATAAGGATTTCAGGGAATGATCGGGGACATGAATCTATTTATTAGTTTATTTTTGTCATGTTGAGAATGGATCATACAGAAAGAAACAAATCACCGTTGTAGCTATTATCTGGTAAGGAACCAGGAAGTTTGGGAGACGATCCTTCCTTCCTTCACGTTTCCCAAAAATTTGGCGTATCATGTCTTTAACGTTTGAGTTTATCCAATTTTGTACCGATTTTGTTTGGCGAATCTGCAAGATATACTGGTCCTTCATTCGGTTTTCAGCAAGTCTACTTCGAAAAATTTGCCTAATTTTAACTGATTTTTAGTTTTGTTGCCAGTTTCGATGCGTGTTAGAGGAGCATTCCCTTTGCATGAACTTGTTCCTTTTAATCGTGGACCTTTTAGCTTAAAGCAGAACATATTTTATCTAAGTAGGAACAAAATGTTAATTTTTAGCTCAAATCAGAACGATTTGTTCCAATTTGCTTTTGTTAAGGGAACAAATAGTTCCCAAATTGACAGTTTAGGAACAACAGCTTGTTCCCTTCGTAATTTGAGAAACAAATGTTCCTATTGATAGGTTCCTTTTTACAATAATTGTTCCTTTTCAGTAAAGTGTGGAACGTTCATTCCGATTTGCTTTTTTGTTAATGGACCAAATAGTTCCCAAATTGACATTTTAGGAACAACGGCTCGTTCCCTTTTGCAATTTGACGAACAAATGTTCGTATTGATAGGTTCCTTTTTACAATAGTTGTTCCTTTTCACTAGCGTGTGGAACGTTCGTTCCGATTTGTTTTTTGTTAAGGGAACAAATAGCTCCCAAATTGACTAATAGGGAACAACATGCCGTTTCCCAGCGAAGTGCCCCAAGACGAGCCAAGTGGATTTAATAAAAACTAAACTAGTGAGCAGCACTCTGCGAACTGTAGTTGTATAACTTCTTATTTCTCCTACGCGTTTCGTGTGACTAACGCACACTTCGTCAGGGAGTTTAACAATACAGCATGATGCGCCTGTATATATACCTAACTCATGCTTAGAGTTAACATATTTTCGTAAAAACACACCTACGGAATTGCAGATAGGAAAGCCAAACCCCGCGGTAATGTGTCTAGGAAACAGGCGGTAGATTTGGGCAAGGCGTGACATACTTTGTGCGTGATATAATTTTGGGGCCCACAGTTTAAGCTAAAACTGTGGGCCCCAAAAAATAACTTACTTACAAATATTAGCTAATGTCGCAGTTTTCTTGTAACATATAGTACAATCTAATTCTGGTAAGATAGTGCTAACAACACTCTTAATACATGCGTGACTACAGTTAAAGGTAGTCTTAAAAACAATAGTCCTACCCAAGCTAGACTTATTCTTAGGTTTCTTGTAAAGCCATTTCTTTCTGTCACTGTATCGTATTTCACGAAACAATGGAAGCAGAAAGCTGAAAGGATACCCCCTAACTCGTAGTCGCTTCCAGAACTTTTCCCTAGTTTCATTAAATGAATTAGAGGAAGAACTGTTTCTAGCGTATCTAATTAATTCCCCTTTGATAAAGGCTTTCTTATTGCTAGAAGTGTGAAACGACTCGAAGGGTATGTACAGATATTTGTTAAGAGGCCTTCGAAAGGTGGAAAATTGCAGCACGTTCGAAGAGGTATCTCTATAGAGAAACAAATCCAGAAAAGAAATGCTACTCTCCCTAATACAATAAGTAAGTTTGATTCGATCAGTTTTGCTATTGAGAGCGTTAAGAAATTCAAAGAGGGTACCTTTGGGCCCACACCAGATAGCAAAAAGGTCATCAATAAAACGCTTGTATAACATTAGATATTGGGCGTAATATTCCACAATATCCTTCTCGTGATGAAACATAAAAGTGTTAGCCACCGTGACTGCGAAAGGCGTGCCCATAGCGATTCCAAACACTTGGTGAAAAATATCCGGGCTAAATTCTGAAGATATGTAATTATTATCAAAAACCAGTCGGGCGAGCTGAATCAACAATGGAGTCTCGGGAACCCTTGCTTCCTGAAGGAGCAGGTCGAGCGTGATTAGTGCTTTCTTCGTATCCCCGTTTGGATACAGGGATATGACATCCGCCGTGACCAGAAAGCAATCGGTATTGGGTAAAACCGTGTTCTCCAATTATTGAATAAGCTCACCCGAGTCCCTAAGAACAGTAGGCATACGTGTTTTAGGCTTAGCAAGCTCGTCGATGAAAATACTAAAAGGCCTAGTAATATATGAATGAGAAGCAGCGATTGGTCTTCCCACCATAGGATTCTTATGGATCTAAGGGATAATGTGAAACTTAGCCGGACTAACAAAATGATCGAAACTACACAAAAAGCGAGCTACATTAGAGGAGATAAATCTACTATAAATAAATAAAAGCTTTTCGCGAGAGTTAATAACATTAAGACGGCTTTCATACCAGTCCTGTTGCGTGACTTTACGATATGACAGTTCGTCATGCAAATGCTTAATTGTCTCAGCTTGAACCCAATCCGTAGACAATGGTGCAGGCTCCATGTTTTTATCTGTAGGCAAAACTTTAATGTTCGGGTTGGATTTCAGCTCTTGCAGTTCTTTTCGCTCCTGTTTTGTAAGATTGTTCTTCCAGTGCGGTATGTTAACTGTGATGTTATCGCGTAGCTGCTTGCGTACAGCAAAGAGTTTGTCTTCAAGTTCTGGGTTTTCTCGCGGTGGATTCCAGCCAGTTGGGACGTAAAGTCTGGGGTTGAAATCCGTGTCTTGTAAACAATTGGCGAACTTATCTTGAAGGCGAACTCTCCGACAGAAGTGTTTGATCTGCAGGTTGAACTGAGCAACACTCGGGGGTCGACGCGAAGGTCTGAACTTTAATCCTATGCCAAGGACCCTGGACTGCCGATCAATAAGCTGCACTGAAGTAAAGTTATGGATTTCCGAGTTTCGTGGTATTTAATCAAAGAGAACAACCATTTCTCTCTCGGAGAGCGACTGTCTATTTTACGTGGCCGGAGCCTTTTCCTCGGGCGTTTTTTGAAGACGATCGAGGTTGGTTAGAACGCTTCGCTGGCGAGGGCCGACTTTGACATGGCTTGCCATTGCGTTTGCCGCCAGGTTTTTTGCCCACGAGAGAAACTTTACAATTTCCTTCTGGTGGGTTCGTAGTGGCCATCGCATGAAGGGCTTCGTTTCGGACGATGTCTCTGATGGACTCCTCCGAAGGCACGAAAACCTCGTTGTCGTCCATTTTTTCACTTCTGGTGACCTTGCGGTTGATCTCTGTTTGAAGAGCTTGAGAGGCTCGCGAGACCGCAGTGTGCTTGGTGATCGGCTCAACAAATGCTATGGCGGTCTCAACGAGACTGTTCGCTTGCAACTCCGAAATTTCGTTCTTTAGAAGCTCTACTTTTCAGCGTGCTATGGTGCCATCGACGTTGGCGGAAGCGACGCGGACGTCCTCCTGATGGTCTTTAATCTCAGAGCAGAGATTCTCGATGGTAGCTTCCAGCATCTTCACTACTGCCTCGCGAATAATATCATCGAATTTGGCTTGAAGTGTTTCCATGTTTTTGCCTTTGGCTTGAATACTTGCGATCCTTAGGCCAACTGGGATGGTGCCCTTGCTCAAATGCTCATCTAGCCGCTTTACTCTGGACAAGAGGTTAGAATGGGCTTTGTCGGCATCCACTCGCAATCGAACTGCCTTTTGAAGAACAGTTTCGATCGTGGAATCCAGGCTGGGACAGCTACGCTCTGGAAGTGGCTCTGAATCCAACTGTGCTGAAGAACGGCGGTGCTTTGGTCCTAAGCAACTAGTTCCATTTTCGTTCGACATGATGTGGCTTCTTCTAGTATTGACTGAGACAATTCAATAAAGACTAAACTAGTGAGCAGCACTCTGCAAACTGTTGTTGTATAACTTCTTTATTTCTCCTACGCGTTTCGTGTAACTAACGCACACTTCGTCAGGGAGTTTAACAAAACAACATGATGCGCCTGTATATATACCTAACTCATGCTTAGAGTTTACATATTTTCGTAAAAACACACCCACGGAATTGCATACAGGAAAGCCAAACCCCGCGGTAATGTGTCTAGGAAACAGGCGGTAGATTTGGGCAAGGCGTGACATACTTTGTGCGTGATATAATTTTGGGGCCCACAGTTTTAGCTAAAACTGTGGGCCCCAAAATTATATCACAGCACACTGCAATTTTCAAACCCCGGCATTAGCAAAAGGAAGGCCACAAATACGATTTTGAATTATTTTACAAGCCAATAAAAGCTAATGATAAAAAGCATGTCGAATTTAGTATTATGATTTCCACTTACTCCTCTGAACACCACTTCAGTTGTACAGCCTTCCTTTTTCCTTCTAGCAAAACATACTTTTGGAGGCCTGGAACTTCCTCTCGTTGAAACTTTGCCTTCAACGCGTCAACTGGAACTTCTATTATGTATTGAAGGGCGTGTTTGGTGTCCGGCTCTGTTGCTGAGTCTTCTTGTTTCTGTAAGTCCTGCAGTTCTTCTTCCTCTCCCAGCACCCACCCATCCTGGTAATCAGTGCGAGCTCTTTCTGCAAGCTGCCATTCTTCTTCGGCTTTCTTCTTAGCAAAGTATTCTTCTCTGCTTTTCTCGATGTTCGGATAGTAGGGTCCATCCAATGAATGCAGCAGGTCAGCATCCTCTTCTTTCATCATGCCAAGTGCTATCCATCTTGCCTTGGTCTCTTCAAGGAACTGCTCCCTCGCAAGGTCTGTGTGCTTGTTACAATCTTCTCAAAACTTCTTTACGCCGGCACCAAGTAACTCTAGTTGCCTCCGCTTTAAACTGTTTCGCGGTTGTTGTTCACAGAGCCTGGAAATTTCCTCGTAACTCCTCTCCCAACCCTTCGCGTAGCTTGAATTGTCGTCATTGTCCCTCATTCCCTCGCTCTTCTCACTGCTTTCTTGATTTCGTGCTGGCTTTTCTTGGGATTCTTCATCCACCATGGCATCATCACTGTCACTTTCGTCCTTTGTAAAGTTTCGTGTGAGCTCTCTCTCTTCGTCGTGGAATGTTGTGTCACTTGGAGTGTTTCCAGGACTGGTGGGGGTAATTCAGGAGTCACTGCCATGCTACTTGCCCACACGATGCATTCAATTGTGTGCTCTTTCGAAAATTTCATGTCCCTGGCAACTGGTTGTGATCTTAAAGTCTTGAAGTGGAACTTTCTCAAACGCATGTTCATCGCTGCGTTGTGGTCTTCCCCAAAATCCATTTCCAATTGGCATGTAATGAACATAGGACATCGTATGGTCAGTGGGGTAGATGACTTATATTTTCTGTCGTGTGCTGTCAAGCCGCCCCTGGTGAGCACCTTAAGGCCAAAAAGATAGAGGCAAATTAGATAAAGGTTTCATTGACTTACGTGTTAACCAATCGTTAATGACAACGTTTGGTTAAGTGAACGTACCTTCCAGTCATCTGGGTCCAATGGTTTGGTGTAGGACTCGTCCATAAAGATGACCTGTGTGTCCTCGTCGATTTGGCTCTTGTTAAAGAGCAATAATGACAAAGTGCTAGTTAAACATCAGTAGGTAAAAGAAGACTCATTACATCTGTGACATCCAACATCTTAAACAAACAGTCGCAGTTAAACATAGCGACAAGTTTCACTGAATGTTAACTGTGTAAGTTATGAGATAGTGATTAGGGATAGCTTCAAAGGAAATCCGGTATATGCAATAAATAGCCAACAAAAATATCCAAAAGCATACTCACCTCTCAGGGATGATATGATTGAAATGTGCAAAGAAACTGGTCTTTCCACTGTTTGGCTCCCCAATCAAGCACTTCTTCTCTTTATGCTGTTTGATGCCATAGTGCAGCAGTTGCATGGAATACTCGCAAAAGATTTGTACGTCAGTCTTTGATAGGCTGTTTTCCAGAATTTTTTTGAAGTAACGGGGATCTGTTACTTTGTCGTGTTCGTGCTCGACGTATGCTCTCTGTGTTTCTCTTCCAATGTCTGAGTCTTGTATGGCGTTTTCCTCAAATCTTCTCTCACTGATAGAAAAGCAGAAGCCATCCAAAACTTCTATCAAGTCGTAATTAATCTTGAGCTGCCTGAGAAACTCGTTTTCGGGATCACCCAGAATGCTGTCTAACTTGTTTAGGTGCTTTATAATGGTTTCCTTGAAATGCTCGCTGTTGCCGAGTAGTGACAAAAACTTTTTAACTTTACAACAGTGTTGAAATGTATACTTAGAAGAACTAACTTTCTTGTAAACATCTCCATGGTAAAGCGCATATCCAAGCTTTTTCATTACTCTCTCGATGTCATTCATGGTTACCACCATTGGAGATGCCAGCACTTTTGTGCAGATTTCGCTTCCTGATGGCACACTGCACTTTTCAATGCCATACACATCGAACTTAAGCCCAGATTGGATGAACCACTTGCAATCTTACAACATGCTTGCTTCCATTCATCGCACTTCCCGACGGCTCTTCCATCAGTTTAGACTGTTCAGTCCCTGAAAGTGCATTTAGTGATGTTTGAGTGTCGTACACAAAGGTGCAGATGACCGTTCTTCTCTTCCTTTTTGCAATCTGGTAGAGCTTTTGCTGTGACGTCCTTTCCTATTTCTAGCAGGGCGGAGTGAACTGGCACTGTGGAAACATGCGTTCCATTTTGTGACTGAACTGCCACCTAGTAAGAAATTGCGGGCCAATTAACAACTTCCTGTTCGTGGTTCGTGTTGTTTAAGTCACCTTCTTCCTCTGTGTCTCCATTAATGTGATTTTTCTTTACTTTGCTCTCTACCGCTGCCACAGCAGAGAAACAGAAGGCCATTTCTGGGACTCGCTTTATTGCTTGGTCGCATTCATCTCTCTTGTTGCGTTTAGCAGATATTATCAAACATGTAGCAGCAGTTGGGAGAATATGCCTCACCAAAGCACTCCATATGCTCTATGAAAAAAAAATCGCAAAAGTTGCAAATTAAAGTCATATTTCCATCAGTTGTAGTGCTACCCTGCCCATTTTCGCGTAATACTTATCAAGCTTTCGTAATAAAACTTAAAGCTTTCTAAACAAATATTGGTTAAAAGACACGTTGCCTATCTATGGCAAGACTAGACAGCGTGTTCTATAATTTCCATTAATCTACCTCTAAAAGAAACCAATGTTGAAGTCTAAAGAAATTATCTGTAAATTAATCGATTTTGACAACGAGATATACACTCGACAACAACTTGCCGAATTTCGGGCTCTTTTTTTTCCATTTTTTTTTGTCAAAATGGTGGATTTTTTTTACTACAGAATTATTCTTAACAACAAGGCTATGTGTTTCCTGCCCTGTTTGCCCTTTATCAAAATGGCGGATTTTTACAACAAGAAGGTCTATTCTTGACAACAGCATTATGTATTTCTTGCTCGATTTATCTCTTTTTCAAAATGGCGGATTTTTACAACAAGAAGGTCTTTTCTTGACAACAACATTATGTATTATGAAATAAATGTAATGGTACATTTCAAGCCTGATGAATGAAAGAGAATGATGTGTTATTCTAGAAAGTGACACAGGCATACTTGGAAAAACATCCAAGTGCTCCTATCAGGAGTATTACGTATTTCTTGCCCGATTTGTCTCTTTTTCAAAATGGTGGATTTTTACAACAAGAAGGTCGATTCTTGACAATGACATTATGCATTTCCTGCCCGGTTTGTCTCTTTTTCAAAATGGCAGATTTTTGTAATGAGGTCTTTTCTTGACAACAAGATGACATTTCTTGCCCTGTTTGTCTCTTTTTCAAAATGGCAGATCTGACAACTTGCAATTTTAATGCTTAAAGCTCAGAAAGAACAGCAAAAGACATGTTACATACCTTACTGTTAAGCTGTCTCGCAGGTCCTGACGCCATGCTGGTCGCATACAACTGCCAGAAGCGTAGTTTTTCAACTTGATTTTATATCGTAATGAAACTTGTTAAGTTCATTTTGCACACATTTGTTTTGTCTAGACGAGATTTCGTCGTCATTCAAAGCATAGTTTTCGCAAAAGATCCATCGCGGAACAAAAGAAACCCTTACAAGAATGTGTCAACAGTTACATAGTCAACCATTCAACTGTCCGCAATGTCATTTTTTATACTTCTAGTTTTCGCATGGTGCTTTCTTGTCCAATTTCTCATTTCCTAATGGCCAATATTATGATAGCTTTGAAAACAGAGTGTGGTCAAGCAAAAGAGGGGCCTAAAGGAATGTGTTAACAGTTACTTTATCTGACCTTGAACCTTCTGAAGCGTTATTTTACAGAGTACTCATTATTCCCGCAGGAAGCTTGTTAAGAAAAAAACTCTCAAACTCTTTTGCTTGGTCGTTATATTCATATCTTTGGGCGTCATATATTAAGGAAAAATGTTAACGCTCGCGCTTGTTAAAATGTCTTGCCTACAACTGAGAAAGCGCGCGATCGTTGAGCAACAATGTCTACGTCAGAAAGTGACCACTTAGATAGTGAAAATTATTGGTATTCCTTATAACACAACTGCAAGTACAATCTCCGATGTGTCCGCTTAATCCCTCATACTTAAAGGCGAGTGCCCTTTTCTCAAGTAAATAATGCTTAGTCCAACGGGGACATCGGAGACACCGGAGAAAGAACTTGCAGAACGTGCAAGCGGTAATAGATAAATATATTTGTATCATTATTCCTTATAATACAAATGCAAGTTCTGTCTACATACTGAACTTTATTTTAGTGCAACGGAGACATAGGAGACACCGGAGAAAGAACTTGCAGTTAGTAAAATCTGCATTTTAAATATCAAATATTAAATATTTATATATATCTAATAAGAATAATATATTTATTAATATATTTTATATTGTATGTACTTACAGTTAATATGATGAAATATATTAATAAATGTATTATTTATATTAGATATAAATAAAATACACATTTTATTAACTGCAAGTTTTTTCTCCGTTGTCTTCGATGTCCCCGTTGTACTAAAATAAAGTTCAGTGCGTAGAAGGAACTTGCAGTTGGATCATAAGGAATAATATAATACTAATATATTTATCTATCACTGCTTGCACGTTCTGCAAGTCCTTTCTCCGGTGTCTCCGATGTCTCAGATGTCTCTGCATCACTCTAGCATTTTTCGCTCATGGAAACTGGCCTCTCTGATTAAGTATAACAGATTATGCAGAACCGGCGGAGGAAGTATTTCCAGTTGTGTCATAAGGAATAACAATGACGTTTACTATTTCATTTAACATATTGAAGGGAATGGGGAAAGATGAGAAACAATCCTTCGCGTTTCTCACAAATTCGGTGTATCACGTTTTTCACGTTTGAGTTTGTCCAATTTTGTACAGATTTTTTTGGCGAATCTACAAGATATACTGATACGATTTTCAGCTAGTTTTCTTCGAAAATTTGCCTCATTTTGACTGATTTTTAGTTTTGCTGCTAGTTTCGATGCCTGCTAGGGGAATGTTCTCTTTGCATGAACTTTTTCCTTTTAATCGTTGACCTTTTAGCTCAAAGCAGAACATATTTTTTCTAAGTAGGAACGAAATGTTCATTTTAGCTTAAATCAGAATGATTTGTTCCAATTTGCTTTTTGTTAAGGGAACAAATAGTTCCTAAATTGACATGTTAGGAATAACGCTAGTTCCCTTTCGTAATTTGAGGAACAAATGTTCCTGTTGATAGGTACCTTTTTACAATAATTGTTCTTTTTCACTAAAGTGTGGAACGTTCATTCCAATATGTTTTTTTGTTAATGGAACAAATATTTCCCAAATTGACATTTTAGGAACAACAGCTTGTTCCCTTTCGTAATTTGACGAACAAATGTTCGTATTGATAGGTTCCTTTTTACAATAGTCGCTCCTTTTCACTAGTGTGTGGAACGTTCGTTCCAATTTGTTTTTTGTTAAGGGAACAAATAGTTCCCAAATTAAATTATAGAGAACAACTGCTCTTTCCCTGTCGTAATTTTAGGAACAATTATTCCTATTGATAGGTTCCTTTTTACAATAGTCGTTCCTTTTCACTAGTGTGTGGAACGTTCGTTCCGATTTGTCTTTTGTTAATGGAACAAATAGTTCCCAAATTGACATTTAAGGAACAACAGCTCGTTTCCTTTCGTTATAGGTTCCTTTTTACAATGGTTGTTCCTTTTCATTTGCACGTGGAACTTTCGTTCCTAAGTGATTGTTCTTTTGAAGTGAAAGTGGTTCCTATTCAAAATTTGCCGTTCCCTTTCAAAGTACAGAAAGGAACGCCTGTTCCCTTAAGAGGTTCTGTTTTGATAGTTCGTTCCCTATTATATTTTTAAGGAACATTTGTTCCTATTGCTTTGTTCCTTTTCAGAGTGTTGGTTCCTTTTAATTGGCATGTGGAACGTTTGTTCGTAATAACTCTTTCCGATTGACTTCAAATAGTTCCCATTCAGGTTTTCTGTCTCAATTGTTTGTTCCCTTTCATGTTTTAAGGAACATTTATTCCTATTGCTTATTTCCTTTTCAGAGTTTTGGTTCCTTTTTAATAGGCATGTGGAATTTTTGGTCGTAATTACTTGTTCTGATTAACTTCAAATCGTTCCTATCAGGGTTGCTCCTTCGTGAAGGTGTTCCTGTTTTCACTGCCTGTTCCCTTTCATTGTTTAATGAACAATAAAAAAAAAAAACATTGATGGTGCATTACCCAAACCAAAACGCCTCCATTTGGAAAACGACAAGGCAGACAGCTTCTATCACTGTCCAATACAAGTTTGCGACCATGAAGGATTTCAAAGTCAGCGTGGATGTAGGAAACATGAGGAAGCATAGCTGGTTCTTTTGTTTCAATGAAAATCCCGAACTTAAACAACAATAATTGCAAGTTTTCCAAACCAACTTATCAGTGACCAATACAAATGACTTTGCATTCACCGAAACCACAAGAATGCACGCCACCAAGTTATTTCCTTCATTTTCAGTCTCTGGAAAAATTGGCCGAGATTTCGCCAATTGGTTGACTGGAAGTGGGGGTGGCTATAAGAGAGATCGCACACCTCAACAAATAGCTAAGAGATTTTTAAAATTTTTGAAATTTTGTTGCGAAGGTGAGGAGGGATTGACGTTTGAAGTGATACACTACAGTCTTTGCTCTCCAAATCTACTTTTCAAGTTCATTGACTTCTTGCAAGACAAGTGCAAACTTGGACATTGTGGACGATTGGGATACATAGACGCAATTTCCAATCTAATGGACTTTCGGAAAATCAATGGAGCATCGGACGCAGTTCTATCAAACCCAACTGAGTTGAGCTGACTGAGTTGTACCTCAAGTAAGCTCGAAAGACGGTGGCAAAGATGATGAAATTGCAGTGGTCTCAAGACCTGGACATCAACACGTTGGAAGCATGAGGTCACTGGGCCACGATGGATGAATGTTACAAGTCGGGACATTTCACTAAATGCCACGTTTCGAGAACACAGTAAAAACATGCAAGACCTGCCCAAATCAAGTCAACCTGTCAGACTTAACATTTGCCACGAGGTTCGTGTCGATGTTCCCCGTTTATTAAAGTGAAAGGGTCATGCTCCATGACTTATCAGTATTTGACAGTGGACATGGTCAATGCAGCGAAGGCAAACGAGGGATTCATCGATCAGAAAATTTTCAAGACTGCCGGAAAGTACAGTTTCGACTCGCTGATCCTGACTGATGCCAGCATGCAAGTGCTCGATAATTACATCTCATTCGTCAGGCCATTGCTGAACCCACCGTACGCCTATGTTCTCATCACGAGAAATGGAGACCAGCACAGTAAACTGGGCGACGTGTTGAGCAAACTGGTGTTTGATGCGATCAGCAAATACATTTATCCAACTCGATATCGTCAGATTGTTGAAACGCAAAGTCTCAATCAATTGACCAGTAGTGAGCAGAAAATTTTGTCAGAGGACCAGAAACAGTTCTGCCATGGCAAAAATTCACTATCAAATGCAGCGACCGGCAAAGTTGCTGTCAAGGGCCGCGGATGTCTACAAAAACTGCAGGGAAGCAAGAGTTCAGAGGTCGACGAAGATGTGCACGCGAGATCTGCAGTTTGACTTAAGTTGAATATACCGAGGTTGAATTCTTCTCCCACTCCACAGAGGAACATCCTACCCAAGGGGCACTCAATTCCCATTCTCAAGAGGCCTCGACGGAGATTGAAATTCACGCTGGAGGAGGATGATTGTTTCCAGAAAGGGGTGAAAAAGCATGGATTCAGGCAGTGGACAGCCATTCTAAGAGATCCCGATTTCAAATTTCAAGAGGAAAGAAAAGCGGACTCCCTGAAAAAAGGGCTGGGCTGCGATTGACATGCACATGAAATGGACAATGATTTCATTTTTGAACCACTTGTCTGAGCTTTTAATGAGAATCTTGTTAGGTCAACGAAACTAGTAGTAAGTCTTTCATCAATGAAACTGACCTAGGGGGCCATTTATGTTTTAGACAGAATACCATCATCGTGCTATTTGCTTAGCTACTGGAATAAAAGTAGTCCAAGATGCTACTTTTGGACTGTTTCTTCGCTCCCTTTTCGCCTGCGTGCGCGTGTCTTTGTCTCTTCAAGGCAGTCTTTGAACAACCAGGAGGAGCTGTGCTGGATGTCTGCGAGTGTGGCAACGGCGTTATGAAGATGTCTCCGTCACTGCGAGGAGGCATCTTGCACTGGGGAGACTGCAAGTTCGTTGGTAGGTGAAGGTAGTGACTCAACTCAACTGATTCTTCGTCGTTGGTGTTGTCATCTCCGTAAACTTTCGATTAGGAAGATTCGCTGAGGTCGTCTTCGGTTGGCAGGACCTGGAAGTTGCTGGTGACAAGATGTCTGTGTTCTTTCTTCAGTAGGCCCAGGGCAACACACAATCGCTTCCTCTGGTCCAAGGCCAATTGGCAACCGGCCGTTCCGTGATTCTGGTGGAGCTTGTCTTGTAGAACCTCGCGGTAGGCCTCTGTGGACACTCTTCTCTCCCGACTCAGGGCTGACCCCTGTAGTGTCTTGGCGAGCTCGTAAAGTTCTTGCTTCGTTTGTTGTAACCAGGGCGCTTGAAATGTGGCAAGTGCTCTCTCTCGCCTTGTCTTCAAGTCTTCCCGAAGGGTCTGTTGCCTGAAGGCAGCCAAGTCGTCGTTGATTTGCGTAGGCATAGGTTCCTATGCATCCCTCGGAAGCTGGGCCACATGTTCGCTTGCGACGCCCTTTGACAGGAGGTTTCGCTGTCTTTGTCAGTGGACCGTCTCCTCTGCCTGTCTCTGTCTTTCTCGCTGGTCTTGGCGGTGGTGGAGTGACCTCTGAGAGCTCTGCTCCATAAATCTCGTCAATGCACTGATGGTCTGGTCGTCTTGACTTGAGTCCAAGTTATCCTGAGTGTTTTTTATTGCACCGCCCTGCGTACCCGCCTTGACAGTTGGGCAATTGCGGTCATCTAGTACATTGTCCAAGCACAATGTGCGAAGCTCTTCCTTTTCCGTCGCTCTCAATACGCCATCCACGCTATCTTCGTCACTTAGCTCGTCCTTGGTAGCTGATGCCGTGCACCTTCTGGCTTGTGCTGCTGCCCACACTATGCACTCCATTGGGTGTCTTCTTAGCCATTTGGCAGCTCCTTTCTTTAAATGTGGGAGACTCTTGAAGTTTTAATTTCGAAGCCTATATTCCATTGCAGGCTGGTCTTCAGGCTTGAACTGCAATTTTGTTCGTGCCATCAACAGCATGGGGCAGCAGTTGATGAAAGACTTTGTGGTCTGGTACTTAACGTCACATGCGGTGTAGCCCCTTGGGTCAAAATCTTCCAGTCGTCGATGTCCATGGTTGACAGCGAGGCCTCATTGATGAAAACCACTTCAGTGGATTTCGTGATCATGGCCTTGTTGAATACCCTTTGCTTTGTGATTGTCGCTATGTTCATGTGGTGCACAAGCCCGAGGATAACATGGAAAAGGCTGGTTTTGCCGCTATTTGCATCACCAGTCAGGCACGGTACTTTATCCTTGTGGCATTTCTTGTTAAAGTTGAGAAGCTTCAGGAAATCCTGACAAAATTCACCAATTTCCATTTCTGAGAGGCTGTTTTCTTGAATTTCTTTGAAGTATTTGGGGTCAGTCTGTTCCACAACCTTGCTAGTCGCTGATCATGTATTATAAGAATGTATACTTTCATTCTTGGTAAAAAAAAATTACAGTCGAACCTCCACTAACGGCCACCTCTCCACAACGGCCACCTCTCTACAACGGCCACATTTTTTGTCCCGGCGGACAGTCCATACATTAGCTCTTGTTTAAACCTCTCTACAACGGCAACGGCCATTAAAGTGCGTCCCCAACTGCGAAAATAACCTCTCGACAACGGCCAGTACAGTTCTTTTCTGTGAAAACCTTTTTTTTTATAAACTGATGCAGTAATCGACATTTGTCTTCGGAACATTACGTTTCTGTATCCATTTTAATGGTATACGTATTTTGATTGTGTTCCATTTATATGCTGCAGTGAGCATAAATTGTCTACAATAATATAGCGAATGTTGCGAACCTTCCTCATTTCGTCTTGTTAACATTTTGATTCCAAGCATTATTTACGTTTTATTGTGTATTTTGTCTATATATATATTATTTAAGATTGGATTGCCGTTATAGGCTACAGTAAGCATGAACTTGGCACAATAAACCCGGGGGGACTCCCATATGGAATAGACGGGATGCTTGGCGGAAATTTTGAATTTAACCCCTAAGGAGACCATCTGGCAGTGGCTCAAGCTTTTTGTGACCCCTAAAGGAGACCAATCTGGGCGTGGCTCAAGCAAATTTAAAAAGAAAATTTGACTTCTGTGTTTCTTCGCGGAACCCTAAACGAGACCTTGGCGGCTTAAAATATTGGCGCTTTGCCCGGAACACCCTAAGCGAGACCAAAATCCAAAATTTACACCCCTAAGCGAGGCGACGAGCATCCCCGTCTGTTTCATATGGGAGTCCCCCCCTCCCCCCCGGGACAATAAACATGTTGTACTTCCCGTAAAAAGGTGTCATATTACACCCCTACCTCCCCATAACGGCCACCTCTCCACAACGGCCACTTTCGTCCGTCCCCAAGGTGGCCGTTGTAGAGAGGTTCAACTGTATGAAATATGCTGGAAGATTACCGTGATAATTCCAATACATGAAAATCCCAGTTAAATATATGTTTAATTCATAGGTATCGAGTATATTGAAAGACTTAAACGGAGGTCTCGAGTCTTCTGTATAGTTTGAGAAAGTTATAATTCTAACAATTTTCTTCTGAAACATGAAAATAGACTTTAGCCTGGTAGAATATAGCCTGATTCTCAGACGGTCCAGGTCGTTCGCGGCGATTGTGTCGCACTCTCTACCTTTCCCATCTGATGGACTTGGTTCAAAGCCGTGTTCTTGACATCACGCCTTGTGAATTTTATCCAATCAGAGCGAACATTACACTTCCTCAGAAGTGAGGAATGCGATGAATGTGACTGTGCGAACAAAGACAAATGCCCACTCTGCCAACCTGAGGTCAATTCCTGTACTGGAATCACCAGGGGGGTTTGGTCTTCAGTCTTGATGATACTGCCATAATATACTCGGACTGGTGGTGAGAGTAGCACAAATTGTCTTCCTGGAGTGGCCAACTCATCAAGCCAAAATCCAAACACATGGCAGCCAGATGTGTTTCTGCTTGCCTGACGTGGCTTGTTGATTTGTAGTAGCCACCATTTGTCACCGACCGGTGGGGATACCATTGTCTATACCAGGATTTACTGCTACAATATCTCCTGGTACAAATAGATACTCATTTGACTGAACACGGCCAACTAATGAAGCACTTGTTTCTCCTCTTTGAATTTCAAGGTCTCTCATTAATTGTTCAAAGGTAAGAAAGTGGGGCTGATATTCACTGTGACTGTCCTGTGACACAGCATCCTTCTGGACAATCACACATAGTCCGTAAAAACACTTGTATCTGTACAGGTAACGAATGTTCTGAGATGGCCTAGATTTTGTCAAAACATTTAGCATTCTTGCTACCTTCAGGTCTTCTTTGGACTGTTAACTGGGCACATTCTGATCTTGTTGGGGATTGAATTTTTCACACCACCTCTTGTACTGGACAATGGTGTCCACACTTGACAAACGTGAGCTGTGGGTGGGTTGATATGCACTGAAACAGTTTGTATGATAGGCATGTGGGCATTTACAGGTTTTCTTTATCAGCTCGATCCTGCGCGGCCTTTACTTTGCGCGTACTGCTGCGCAGTGGGGTGCCTGTATTGCCCTGACTGGTTGTGTTTAGCAAAGCCATGTTCTTTCCTTGATTCATTGACAAATGCATACAGGTTGAGTCGAGCTAGGATATCCTGATGCCCTAATAGATCAAATGATTAAATATGGGCCTCCAAGGCCTTCACAGTTTCTGAAAAACCTTGCACTGATGCATGGTAAACAGTTCCTTCCGGGCCAGCTGTGGCTCTGTTAAGGAAGTCTTTCCCCCCGGCTAACAAGTTCTCCAAGTAGGCGAGGGAATCAATCCGTTTCTTGGTCCCATCAACAAATGGTGCCACAGGGTGCTTCCCTACTTGAGCCAGATGGTTCTGTTCTTTCTTTGGGAGGAATCCTATGGCTTGGTAAGTTTGTCTTATAGTAGACATAAGTCTACAGGCAAATTCCACACTGGTGTTTGATGTAACCATTCTGATGTCCACCAAAACAACAAAAGATTGCAGTGTCACGATCAAAGCTCAACCCAGTTGATTCTGACAGATGGGCCTTTGAAGCAAGACCATCTAAGCAGCCAGCGTCTCCAGTTCCTATCGTGCATTGGACACCAAAGGAGCCATCCTCTTTTTCTTTCAGAATGGAAATCTTGTGAGCTTGGACATCAGAAACACCAACATTTCAATCTGATGACAAAGCCACATCAAATACTTGTTTAAAACCTTGGACAGCAACTTTAACAACTTTGGTTTCTAACACTAGCTGTTTGATAGTGTGACCATCAGCAACAAATACAGTCCCAGGAGTCCTTGAAAGACAAAGACCATGGGGCGACTGCAAATTATCCACAATCTTCACAAGTTGGCCAGCCGTGAATGTTTCATCCATGCATACCAAATAAACACTAGTCCCTTCTGTAATTGCAAACAACTCCCTTCCAACAACCGCTAATCCATCAGGCTTCCAATTTCCGAATGTGGAAGTAAGAGGCTCTAATTTCAGTGTTCCTACAGCCTTGTCTTCCTGAAAGGAGTGCACACCCTTGATAAAGCGGATACATGAATTTCCTTTGTCACACAAAAAGGCTACTTCATTTTTGCCAGGTTCAACAATCAGTGCATCAGTACCTGAAGGATGGTTAAATGATGCCTTTGATGCTGGTACTGGGCTTTGGTGTGCTGGACCTGTAAAAATAGACAGCATTGGTTTTAATTTATTTGCATCATTTGCTTAATGTACGTAGTACATTGTAATTCCTTAAAAGTGTATATGACATTGTTTTTCCAGTGGCTTCAGATTTTTTTTATTTACTTGATCAAATCTACATGAGACCCCAATATGAACATCGCCAAAAAAAATTCATATCAATTTTTATTCAAATACTACAGAATAAAGAAGACTGGGGATAGATCCGGCTAAGACATCAAAACAGGAACAGAAGCCAGATTACATCCACATTTTCACCCTTGAAAGCAGCCAAAGATAGAGTCACAGTTGGATGCTATCATTATTCCTATAAACATTATTTTCCCTTTTTTAAACAGATTTGTTCCTTAAGACAGAATGAAGTTCATGTAGAAACAGTGAGCTTTATTGCCTTAAAAAAAGTTGAAATCATGAACACAAAATGGTAAAACAGACATTACTGTAAGTATGTCCAAGGTTCTTAATATGGGGTGTCGATGAATAGCCAGAAAAATTTAATTGCCAATAAATTGATCCAATTGGTGAATTTCATCCAGATAAATTTACACAAAAAAACACATCCTTGCTTGCTTCACTCTGGCAATTTCCTGCCATAGCCACATAAGCTAGCCACAAATGAGATAAAGTCACAGTGTCATTCCTTAAAAACAAACTTCTTAAAAAGTGTGGCTCACACAAATGAATATAATGACACAAAACTATATGCAACAGAGCATAAATATTTTTCAATATCATATTGAACTGACAATCTGCTAGCCAGCTAAGGGCTCCAGTGCAAAGGCCACATTATGAAAACAGTAAGAAGTCTACTTATATGCCATTTACCTGGATGGTCCCATGTCCCCAGTGCAATGCATTTGGTTGGAATGTGCCTGTTTCCCATGCCAACAAATTCATATCCAGCATCTAGAAGACAATCAAAACGTATCAATGTACTAAAATATATCATAAATGAAATATATTATGCATAAGTAACCTACGGTGACTGGCACTGATCAAACCACCCAATTTTCTTGTTTGATAAATAGCAGTCAGATAATGCTTATGATACCGTAAAAGCTCTATTAAGCCCCTTAGTGGGTTATTTATTTTCAGGCCTCAAGACAGAGGGGCTTAACATAGATACAGGGCTTGTCACAAAGTCTGGACTTCAAATGGTGGCCTTATTTCAGAGAGAGGGGGCGGGGGGGGGGGGTGGGCTTAAAAGGGAGGAGGAGTTTAATACAGCTTTTAGAGCATACACGTAACAGAAAACAGGATACAAAATACCGGTAAAGTGGTGAGAAGTCTACCATATGTAACACCTACTACCTAACTTACTGTTATCAACACTCTTCAAAGTCATTCTAGCCAGGCTTAAAAAATGCCTGTAACCATCATTCATCAGTGACCAAAAGAGGAAAATACTTGACATGCCTATGTCTATATTCCCAAAAAAGAGCACTGAAAGTTGTGTGTGTCACATCTACTGTACATAAGTTGTGGTTTATTTATTAGTGTTAACATTATTAATATTTTTTGGATGGTGTGGGTGGGACTTTTCATAGCCTGCTTACAGGCTCTCTTTTGGGGTTTGTGTGTGAGCAACAAAAGCCGTGAAAAGCAAGCAGCAAAGCCACAGGGGGTTCAGGTGCTATGGGGCCTGCTTACGTTTCACAGCTTCGCCGCTCACGTGCAAACCCCAAAAGAGAGCTTGTAAGCAGGCTACAATTTTCAAAAGAATTTATTTTTTTATTTCGTTTCTCTCAAATTAATAATATTATTATTAAGACAAACAGAAAATTCAAATTGATTTGAACATTTTTTAATACAAAAATAAATTTGATCTGCAACAAAAAAACATATGCATAACATTTAGTAAGGTTAAGAAGAAGAAAGAATACACCTACCAGTCCAAAGGATATGCCATTTGCATTTGTGGCAATGTACAGACAACGGCCAAGTATGCTGTGTGACTTTGCCTCTGTAGCTGTTGGTTTATACTGCTCAGGCACCAGGGTTGTCACGATGGCTCCTGTCTCTTTTACTATTTCCTCTAATGGCTGTGAGACTGTTTGATATCCAATTTCATTACTGTGGGCATCTCGGAAAGCGAAAACACTTGCCGGAGAAACACTTTTCATTTTTCTTGCCTCATTGGTGCTTGATGCCCAAACTGCTGACAGCAGCCCCACAAAGAATGTGCCAGACATATCTGTTAGTCTACGACAGGGCCCATGTAGTTTCCCAACTAGGAGTAACAACCAATTATATTCACACTCATAATAATTATATATTCTTAGCTTGATGCATTTCCGTACTTCACCCATGTAAAAGTACCAAGATTGAGAACTAAATGTTGCTTAAGCAGAATTCTTGAGTATGCAGTGATGAGACTGCTTGGAGAATCAGCCATCAATATGACGGCACCACTGTTGGTGTGAATATGACTATCAATGAGTGCACAAAGGCCATTAGTCTGTACTAAAAATCCCACAGACTTATCACAGGCAATAAGAACCCCATAGGATGGCTGCTGAACATTACCGATGTGTGCTGCTAGATCAGCAAAATCATTGGCATCAGTAAATCCAAAAATAGCACTGACTGACTCTATATTACATTCTGTGCCTACCGACTGTACTATATCTTCTACATCTAGGTAAACAGCTGTATCACCATAGAGCTCATCATACATGTCATTGCCATCACATGTTGCATTTATAAATGAAGATGCCCACAATTGCTGTAACTGTTCCCACAGTAAGGAAACATCCAGCTTATATTGCACACAATACCCCCCAAATCTAACCGCAATTATTGTGCAGGCATTGCTGCCTTGTCGACCTCCTATTGTGGACTGTGCAATGACAGTTGGGAAGATAAACTGGCACAGAGAATTAGAGATTTTAGTAGACTTAATACAAATCCGGTTGTCGGTTGACATCGGCTCCCCATCTATGTTTAAGGTTACATGTCTGTACCCTTTTTCTGAATACTTATTCAGAGTTAAACTTTTTCTGTTAATCAGCCTGCCCAATGCAGGTGAGTAAACAATTGCAGACAAATTTCCTCCACTATTATTATGCTTTAGTACACTGAAAATCGATTCTCACAAAAGGCACTCACAAAAGGATGGAAATCCATTGACAACAACTCGAAGAAGATCCCACGTCTACAAGAAATGACATTTAAAATAATGAATTAAAAGGTATCATTAATGATTATTTTTCAACCCGTTCACTCCAAGCTCAAGGCAGGTAAAAATTCTCAACAATCAATTTGAAAAATATCAAAAGAAACTGTACCATACAAAACTGCCGCTCATTCCCAATGATAGTGTTCATTTGAGATCTCAAAATTTGCTCAGTCACCTTTTTGGTCAGCAATACATGGGTTTTATGTGACTAACCTGCCATGCAAGGAACTTTTTCTGGCTGGATTTCTTGGTTTTGTCAGAGTAAACTGTGAACACAATTCAGTATTAAGTATACAATAACTTAAAAAAGCATCAATACTCTTGCGACCAAGGATCCGTATAACAATATTGAACATGAAATCAAGACATTTTTAGCCCATTTTATTCTTCATCAAAATGGTCTTGCCTCCAGGCTTGGTTACATTGTGATGCAAATGAGGAATTTATCTTCCCCCTATCCCACCACCAGTCCATAAACAATTGCAGCCAAGAGTGACACTAGGCACTAATGAAGATAGCACTGATTACACAGATTGTATCTATTAGCAAATGGGTAGGGCACATGCGTAAGGCTCTTGCCTAACAGTTCGCTGCAGCGCCCACCACATTAGAAAAGGTTTGGGCTTCCAACTTGACCCATTAATAAACAAGGAAGTAATTTAATAGAGCCTAGTGCTGCATAAATGAAAATACCTGTTTCTTCATGGCTGTGGCACCATTTCTCAAAGAAATCCATTTCTTTCTTTATTTTCTGAATAACAGGGCTCCCTAAACTGTTAATTCTGTGTCTGCTCAAGAGACCATTTTCAAAAATGAGATTACATGCCTCCAGGAAGCTTGCGACAGGTGCAGCACTTTCCTGGTTGGGCTCTTTCGCAAGGTCTTGAATAGTTGCGACCATGTAACGTTGCTACAGATACAAAAAAACAAACTATTAGTGGGACCTGCATATTTCCAAAAACTGATGCGTCACATTATGCATCTGGACTTTCGTAAGTATTAGCACTACTATTAATGTCAAAAACTGTGCGTCGTTTGGGTTTTATAGTGTTTCCTGTTCTGGTCACGTGACTGGTCAAATATGACTGAGATTCTTTCGCAAACAGCTTGTCCGTGGTAGTTATGGTTTCCACGATATGATGGTTGGAAACCTTCCTTAACAACAACTTGGTAGTTAAGATTGACTGCCCTTGAGTAATATTTCATTATTTGATGTAATTTTCATATTTTAAAGAAAACTACAAACATATTTAATCACCTGAATGATCTTGGCTGGTCTCACATTAACCCTTGTCCAATTATCTCTGTAGACAAATGCGTACTGTAGTCCAGGGACTTTGCAGCTTCTACCTATCTCGGCTCTCTCCATTTCTTGGTTGTAAACCTTCTCAACCGTTTCCCATCCAAACTGGATGCCTTCCAGTGTAAGTTTCTTTGAACCAGTAGGTCTTGAGCTGTACAAGGCAGCTATCATGTTCTTTAACTTAAAATTTAGGACAACAGGTGTATAAGAGATGGTTAAAACAAATGTAGCGAGAGACAAAGTTTTGTTATTGTTATTGTTGTTATTGTTAAAGTTTTGGTAAACAACAAAGCTATGTCATCAAATAAATAAAGTTGATTAGCATGTCATGAGTGCGGTACTGCAAAGGACAAATATATGAATCCTGACTGGATTTGAAACCAAGACCCTTCTGCACACTGGTTGCATGCTCTACTACTGAACCACTGTCACAAGGGTGAGCAACACAGCATTCCTGGATGTCTATATCATTATGTTGCAAGTATGAACTTAGGCCTTCTTCATATTATAACATGACTTGAGGTGTTTATTTCTAATTAGGGACAGGGGTGTTTAAATGTGAGGAAGTGTTCATGTGAGTAAATGTGGTATCTCGAAATGAAGGCAAGTAATTTAACATGTACTACTTCCAAGTTTGCCATTACAGAAAAGAGCTATGTACCTGATGGCTTGGGCAGGCCATGGCAAATATTGGATTTCCAAAAGGATCCTCCGGATTAGCAAAAGACATCTTAACATAATAACGTCCTCTCAAGGTTTCTGCTTCATCGTCTATGGGAAGTGTTGCCCTAGGACATCCACATAGGATTTTCAGAAGGGTCAAATTTGAAGATGCACCATCACATAGGACAATGGCCGCTCTAAAGCCAAATGCAGTAAATGCTTTCAGGCATAGCATAAAGAACTCCTGTAGGATGTTCGAATCCATGGAACTGGGGACAGGGAATCATGTCGTATCCTGAGGTCAGGTCCCTCCAAAAAACTGCACGATATAACTGGCCTTTTGGCACTCACTCAGGATAGCTGATGTGAGAGAGCATGCAAGATGGGCAACTCATCTGGTGCCATGGTGAAGCCCGAGATGCCACCGCCCTTCAGATTCCATGCTTCCTTCATCTGGACCTAAAATGGGAAATTTTAAACAGTTCCAGATAATGATAAAAACAAAGCTGCAATAAAAGTTGTCTATTATAGTGTACTTACATACCCTTTAATATAGTTGTGCAAATTACATTTCATAATCTTGGCAAATTATTTTAGTACCTAGACCTCTGAACCTAAAAAAATTTTAGTTTTAAATATTTACATAGAATTAACAAAATAAATATTAAGGGTAAAAGGGTTAAATTGCACCCAATATCTTTCTTATGATTATAATGGTGTTATTGTTATGGTGCCATCGAGCTATCCTTTACCTTCACTTCATCCCACATCATAACTCCAATTCCAAGAGGCTAGGGGTGCCCATCACTTTCCCTCTGTCTCTGGTAAGCCTGAAACTTTCCTTAGTGGCTTTGAAAATAATGGAGATCAATTCCAGGTTTCTCAGCACCATCCTTTAAAACTTTCTTAAGTTTTTTTGTACATGGAAGCTGAAGTATGCTGAGGTTGCGCAGTGCCTCATAAGCAGAAGGACTTCAGTTGTATACTGCAAGGGCGGCAAATGACATGTTTACATGTATATTAATTTATAAAATTCTGATTTTAGGGTTTGTACCCTTTTGGCCTGTTAAAGTTCCATGACTTTCCATGATTTTTTCCATGACCTTCATTTATTCAACTAGGTAGTTTTTGAAATTATGACCCAGTTCAACCAACCAATGCGCACTAGTGTTTATTCCTACTCAGTGAAATTAAATCTGATTTTTGGATTTGTCAGTTAATTTTTCAATTTTGAATCTTATTGCCTTTCTCTCATAGAAACTGCACTGATTTTCCATGACTTTCCGTGACCCACACCTAAATTCCATAATACTCCAGGCCTGGAAAATGAAAATATAAAATTCCAGGTTTTCCATGACCCGTACGAACCCTGGATTATAAAACATGAAAGCTCTGATTGATTTGCATTTTAACTGAAGTAAACATGAATAATTCCCACATAACAATTTAAAGTTGATCTTTAAAAAGCTGGAAATGGCCAAAAATAGCCAATAAGGTGCACAGCTGATAGCCATTCAGGCTATGAGCTGGGAAAGGTTATCCTGTTTTTTTGCACGTCTTTCTGAGCTGATAGCCCTTAGTATATCTACGGAGACAATCTGGAAAAACAATCAAGTTATGGTCACTTACCAACCCTGATTGTGGCCAATGACCATCTGTTTCCTTTTTTTTTTTTTCAGTTTCTGTAATATAAACACAACACATGAACTAGCCATATACGTTTGTTACTGGGGATGAGATACTCAGATATTAACTCAGATATTAATCATTCCCTGGAGTGGAGCTGATTAATAGTGGGTATTCTCTGAGCAGCTATGGCGACGTGAATAGCTACTATCAGTCACCAATAATTTTTACTTGGGCCTCCACAAAGGAAACCTTAGTTTAAAACCGGAACGATTTTTTTCTCCTGTCACAAATCGCCCTGCGCAAGATATAAGAGTATGCATAGGGGACCTCAGGGGAATCTCATTGAGTTAGCCCCCTTTGATCCACTGGTGCTTTCAAGAATAAAAAATAATATTTCTCCTGTGCTTTTCTCAAAGGGGGCAAACTCGTTACAGGACAAAACCACTTGGTACCAGAAGAACATATAGCTGACAGTCCTTTCAGCTCGATTTGCCCTCCAATTTTGAAGCTGATGGTGCAAATCACATCCATTTTGTCTGTAAAATACTTCTACCATTGATACTAATCATCAAGAGCATTTCTTGACCGCTAAAACGACCCAACAAAAACCAACTCTGTGATGGTTTTGTTGTTAGGCAACTGGCGGACATTATTGTGAGATAAATTTATTCATGTACATCAAGTTCATTTCCATAAGAGAAGCCTGTGAGTACACGCAGTTATGTGTCTAGTTGTTTTATGTTTTTACAATCAAAATTAGCAGGCAGGTGAATACCACACACTATCCTGAGTTCGAGAAGTCAATCAGAGTGCCCAAAAAACACTATCCACTAATTTGTTATATCCTTACCAGAGAAACCTAGGAAGAGCTACGAGTGCTGGATGATATACTGTATTTCTTAGAATAATTCCAGCCCCCTCAAAAAGTTACCTTATTATAATTGCCCTACAATTCGAGGAAATACAGCATGGTACTAGTTTAAACATTTTAAATAGTACCTTCATAAATTGTTTTTGCAAATTATTAGAAAAAATATATACACTTTCATTCATACATACCATTCCTTCGTTGGTCCTTGAAAAAACTCTCTCGGTCCTTTTGCCACACTTCATTGATGCAGTCTCCTGCTTTCACACCCCCTTTGCCTTCAAGCTTATTCCCATCTGCGGTAATCTTGTTCAGCTCTTTGTTTCCCATCTCTGAACTTTCAATTGCCTCAATTACCTGACAAAGTTCCTTTGACTGCTGTCCGCGCAGCTCAATCTTCGTACATTTGTAAAATCTGAGAACATGTTTTTTCAGCCTTGATCGCTGTAGGCAGGCGTTTCTTGCATGTTTGGTTTTACTGCCAGGAGAAAGATATTTCCATGGAAAATGGCTGCTTGGCGCTTGGCGCTTAGCCTTTGTGGCTTTATCCACGTTTTTTTTTTTGCCTTTACTTTTTTCCTGACGTACCTTAAAACTCCTAAGCACTCTGTACAAACTCGTTTCCACTGAGGGTCCGATGCATTAGACCTTGAACTTGCTTCTTGACGAGAAGAGGGGAAATGCCAAATCTTACAAGAATTTGCATGAATGCTTCTCACGGGTCCAGCCGTTATCCGGATATTCTCTGGCTTATACCCAAGGTCCTTAAAATCTTCAAGAATACCCGGGCACAAAGTGCGATTGCCGCAAAGAAGGTCGTTTGCGAGTCCGAGCAAGGAAGATTCTCCCGGTGTACTTTGAAGTTTTCCCTTGTTTACGACCATGTGCACGAAGATTGGGCACTGAAAACTCCAGGCACCATTTACGTAGACCACCAAGCGAACAGGATGGAACGGTCCTGTTTGGTGATGGTAAGTTTGTCTATCCGAAGAATACAACACCAGCACACGATCAGGAGACTGAGTCATCGCTGGCTTCCTTCTCTGTCTTTTCTTGCTTCTCCAGGATTTTTCTTCAAATTATATCTTTCGCAGTTTCAAGGCCGAGGCCGTTCTTGCTCTCGCCATCTCCTCGATCGACTTCACACCAGAACTCCAAGGAGTTCCTTGATTTAAAACGGCCGTGGCCCTCGGAAAGGTCTGAATTCTCCAGAGAGCGCTTCATTTTGCAAGTGGTTACATTGCAAAAAGAGCAATGAACCACCACAAGCACATAAAACACAACTGACCACCGACCAAAACTAGAAAGCATGTGCGATGGCGGTCCAAACGTGAAAATGAATGAATGCCATCTCTTTCGAGTTTATTAACTTTATTAATTCCAGCTAGCTAATACCCAGTTTCCCTCGGTTGTAAGATTGGAAAAGGGGTGAAAATAAGAAGGAAAATGGGTGAAGTGATAGAGACTGCTGATCCCCCTTTGGCCGCCATTTTTTTGTGTGTCGTGCGGACATCAACGGAAACATGATAGTTTTCGCGGGAAATTCAGAGCCCCCTGCAGATATCACAGTTTTTAAAATAAAAAGATACGGGACAGGGTTGACTCAAGGGTATAGTACATATGGAGGCTCCAGGTAATGGGCTCCTGATTACGTACAAAATTATTTAGAGATTTTTTTTCCTATTCATTTACTTGTTTTTTTTTCCTTTCCTTTTCCTTGTGTTATACAATTCTTTTCTTTAACAAACAAAAGAAACAAACGAACAAAACACAACAAAAAACGTGAAGATGGACAAAAGTACACAAAGCCTTATAGCACAGGGGCCCACGTTTCCATAAATTGCTTCAAGTTGTTATTTTTCGCAGGAATTGTTTGCAGAATAGTTAGTTTGTTTTTCAGACGTAAAAGAAAACCTTTAAAGTTTAAGTTGCCATTGCATGCACTTGTAGTGAAAATGTGGTATTTAGCAATAATGAGAGAGTAGTTGAGAACAAGCCAGGTTTTTGATTTTTTATGCCAGCCATAGAGGATCGCGCTCTCGGATAAAGTTATTTTTCTTGAAAATGTTTCTTGCCACTAGTATAAACAATTTCCGTAAAATCCGAGAAATCCACCCTAACTAGAGTTTTCTTGCTGGCCTTTGAACTTCCAGTTTGAAGTGGCAATTGACAGGCTGGTATCTTTTTTTTATAAAATACGGCGGATTTTAAGGATTTCCCGGATATTTGGAATATATACATTATTCAATACTTCCTTTTTCAACTGCAAGTATCTTGTATGTTTAACAAATAAAGAAGCCTCGACTGTGCTCTGTTTTGTTGTAAAGGATGCAGGAACCGGCTAGAGCATGAAAGAAGTGTAGGGGGAAACATGAGACGTAGTTGAGTGTTTCTCCCTACTTCTTGAGTGCGCTAGCTGCTTCCTAAGTGCTTTACAACAGAACAGAGCACAGTCGAGGCTTCTTTATTTGTTTTATGATAATGAATTCCTCTATTTCCACCCGCATTCACCCTCATTTTCAACAAACTTCATTTTCTAAATGAACAGATGTGGCGTCAGTGTGCATCTGTACTCTGATAAAGCACGCTAAAATAAGCCAATCACAATCCTTGTTAGAATGTTTCAAATTATTTTATTGGTTGAAAAAACCTACAGCTATCAACATGTCAAAGCAAATGTCAAAGCATCAAAGTTCTCAAACTGAAGTACAGAAGCTTAGTTTGCACGTCGGATGAGTTTTCAGTTCAAAAATCAGGACCAAAAATTAAAATTTTTAATGAAATCCGGCCGAATTTTGGCTCAGGAAAACTTGCATGTTATTAACATGACAATTGGAAAACAAACTGCTTAAAGCTTGTGGCTGGTATTTAACCCATTGTGCACCAGTCGTTTCCAGAGGTTTTCCAAAATTCAACAAAATTGGCAGAGTGGTTATTTCCTACGCCATGTGCAGTAAAAATACATAACTTACAGTGCAAAAAAAACAACATCCCTCTAGTCTTAGATAGTTAAAATTACTAATTATGGAATAAAATACACTAGATGCCAATTAAAAATTTTCCAAAAAACAAATTTGAAGGTAAAAATTTCCGAAATTTCGATGAAATTTGATCAGTGCGTCACATGGGTGAAATTTTGATCTGTCTCGAGAGCATGTGTTTGTTTATGCAAGATAACACAGTTGTCATGTTTTCTCAATGAAAATAGAAAGAAAAACACAGAAAGCTTTCCTAAATGAAAAATCTATTCAGAAAAGTCTTTGGTTACGCCTTAGAAAGAAACGCGCATAATTATAAATGCGTGACGAGCAACACGCAAGCGATTTGAAGGAACAACGCGTCCAATTTGAAGCGAATTTATCGACCCGTGCCGGGCATGTTTTTCAAATATTTCGGAAAAACTGTTCAGAGTACAAAGAATCGGTCAATTAGAATAGTATTTCAGTACAAATTCACAATCAAACCTGTAATTTTTTGGCTGTTGAATTCTCAGAAGTACTCTAAAATTTTGCATGATTGGAGCTGTCTGCTCGCTCATCGCCTGGATAAAACAACAATTCGTACTCGAAGCGCAATTTCTTCGCCATTATTTCTCGGATTTTCGCTGTCGAAACTGTTGAGTATTCCTAAGCAGTTCTTCTTTCGATTTACCATTTTAAAAAGGTGTGTTTTTCTTCGGAAAACGCGAAAATCGCCGACTAAAAGTTTAGCCACGCGAAACCGATGCGTGTAACTTGCGCGTCGGACCAAAGTGTGATTGCAGTCGCTCTGACACTATGATTGGTGTAAATTCTTGACAGAGACGCCAGTTTGGAAATTTTCTTCATCATTCCCCCAAGTCAGTTAACCCCCAGAGGTTTGTTGTTGTACCAGACTTGGTCTTCTTGTGTCATGGCTTGTTTCGGGTACTGGAAGAGTGCTTTGCAATGGGGGTTTAACTTCTGGAGGTAGACCTTTAGGCAGTTGAGGCCGTCAAAAAGTTGATCTTCTGACGTTGAATACATCGTAGCCTCCTTTTCCACGCTGCTGAAATCGTCAATTCCCCCTGGGTGGTTCTTCGTTGCCTCTTCATGGGTCATTGAAATGTATTCGCGCCCGCTCTCGTCCATCAAGAACTGGAAGCTTTGTTTTGTTAGCTCTCGTTGACCTTCGTGTCCGTGACGACACCAGTACAGGTTAATGTGAAGCCAGTTGACCCCCAGAGGTTTGTTGTTGTACCAGACTTGGTCTTCTTGTGTCATGGCTTGTTTCGGTTACTGGAAGAGTGCTTCGCAATGGGGGTTTAACTTCTGGAGGTAGACCTTTAGGCAGTTGAGGCAGTCAAAAAGTTGATCTTCTGAAGTTGAATACATCCTAGCCTCCTTTTCCACACTGCTGAAATCGTCAATTCCCCCTGGGTGGTTCTTCGTTGCCTTGTCATGGGTCATTGAAACGTATTCGTGCCCGCTCTCGTCCATTAAGAACTGGAAGCTTGTTTTATTAGTTCTCGTTGACCTTCGCGTCTGCGACAACACCAGTACAGGTTAATGTGAAGCCAGATATTCCGCAGAAGACCCCAAGGATTGTCTCCCCGAACTGCATTGGAGGATTTCAACTTTTGAAGGGCTGCCTCTGGAATGGGAGGTTTGTGTTTGGTATTTTCTTTGTTTTCGCGCTTGTTTAACTTTATCTGACTTTGTAGGAGCTTGTTTGAGGCTTGAAATTGGATTCCTTTTGTAATTGAAATTCCTCTGTTAAGTGGCGGATTGTTGAGGTATCTTTCTGTCACAGAATAGCTTCTAAGACTTTTATTTTAAACACATGGCATTACACTTTTTTACACACATTCAACGTGGCGGTTCAACAACAACCAGAGTTCATCTCGCGATGCATAATGGGAGCATGTGGCGATGAAGTGATGTGACATCTCCCCGTCTTTCAATGACAATAATAAAAAGAGCATTAACGAGAAAACCTATCCTATAATAACAATGACCAATGGGACCTTTGTCTAAAAAAGAATTATATAACAACAACAGCTACAGGCGTAACCTAGTACCTGTAGCATAATGTGATACTGATTTAAAAAAAAGTACTCTTCAATGTCCTTAACCTTACAAGTCTGTGAGGGCATCACAGTTCTTTCTGAACGAACTTATTCTAACAAGTCTAGTGTTTGTGCTGGTGTCACAGTTCTCCCAGATCTGGTAGCATATCCCTTGGCAGTGTCTGACATTCTCGGGGAAGCCTCATCTGTTGACGGCGTATTCGGTTCTGGTCTTGCTACTGTCTGTGCATGTCCAACTGGGGAAGAACACCTTGTGGTTGTCTGATAAGGTGGGGTCTCAGGGTTTTGGTGGAGGGCTGGGTTTCCTGCTTGTTGGCAGCATGGGTTACTTACTGCAGTTGTGTCTGGTCTGAGATAGGTAGCTCCCGTGCTGTTGGCTCTGACAATGTAAGACCTTGGCTCCTTGGCTGGCTGTATAACAACACCAGGCTCCCAGGTTTGTGAGTGGTAGTCGAACATGCGTATGGGTTGGTCAACTTCTAATGGTTTCTTAGGTGGTCCTGGGCGCTGGTTGTAGTATTGTGCTTCTTTCTCCTTACGCGTTGCAAATTAGATTTTTGTGGCTTCATGGTCACTGTAGCCTCTTCCAGGCGTTCAGTTAGTTGGGGCGCAGCGCGAAAAAAGGCGCGCGAAAAAATAAAGAAAAAGCGCGCGAAGGGAAGCGAAAGAACGCCTGTGGGCAAACTTAACAAACGGTCGTTCCGGTATACCAGGATCTGGTATACCCTCTGATTGGTCAATTTTGACAGATTTTGTCAACACTAGAACGTTGCTGACGCAGATGAGAAATTCGATATGGCGGCGTTCCTTTCATCGAGTGTCAAATCTGCAATAAACAACATTCTTAAAAATTTTCCGCATGTGGAGCGCCTTCGAGAATTCTTTTACTTTATTTTCGCGAATAAATTTTCGCAAAAAGCTACTTTTCTAGGGAAAAAACCATTAAATTAATTGAGCCGAGATAAGCCCATTAAACTTTCGTCTCGTTCAGTTCTGATCATTATAAGGATAAAGGAGATCAGTTTACGTTTGGAGTTGCAACTGTGAAAAATATCAGACGTTCGTCAGGATAAATCCTGTTTCCTAGCCAGAAACGTAATAAATTTTGGTCCACGAGCGTTGATTCACCAATCAACACAAAAATGAAAAATCACTGGCGCATAAGGCGGTTGAACATCACGACATAAACAACGAAGGAGCTTTTAAAACACTTTAATGACTGTTTGTTCTCCGTCGATATTCATGGCAGAATCGATTTGGCCACAAATATAAATAGGTGATACTCCCAACGTACTTCAAAATGGTCATCACCACTTGTCTGTCCACCAAGGATTTGCTGGTCGATTCCTGTAGATCTCTTGAGTGACTGCTAGCACGCCTCGCGGAAGGAGTATATCTCCAGTCAGTGATCTAGCGTTCGTCTGTCGTTTTGCCACTTTCAGCGATTCTCTTTCCACAATCCCCGAGAAAAGTTTCACAATACTGGCATGCGTTCTAGCCAGTATTCTTGCACAGGTCAAACTACTTACATTCGAGAAACTTGGGTCTCTTTTCAGTTCGTGCCCCAACGAACTGGCAAGGTCGGCCAACACTATTTTAATAGTGTTAGCAGAGAGCTTTAAAAAGCTCTCTGCTCCCGAAACCTTATTAACAACAACATTAAAAATAGATACTCCGGGAATTTTTGTTTCCTGGCACTTTACATTTTTCTGGCAAAACCTGCAACACGTCGGAGGATGGACTGTCAATTTGCATGCAGAAAAAACGAAGAATTGACGGACATGAAAAGCACAAACGAACAGGAAAGAGGCGCCAACTCACATTTCAAGATTGAAGTATCATATTTCCCGGAATTCTGATTAGGGTCTGATTGACATCTGCTGACAACTGAAAACCACAAGCCATATAAGTCGGCGGAACGACCGTTTGTTAAGTTTGCCCACAGGCGTTCTTTCGCTTCCCTTCGTGTGCTTTTTCTTTATTTTTTCGCGCGCCTTTTTTTGCGCAGCGCCCCAACTAACTGAACGCCTGGAAGAGGCTATGGTCACGGCTGTTAGGAGGGTTTCGCTGGTACATGGGTAGTCTGCTTTTGAATTTTCTGTTGGTGAGCCGTTCTGTGGGGGACTTGAGCTGGTTGTCCAAGGGTGTGGCTCGGTGGGACAGAAGATCAAGATAAGGATCTTCTTTGTCCTCTTCGCATTTTCTGAGAATGTTCTCCACAGTCTGGACCATCCGTTCAGCAGACCCATTTGATTGGGGTACATTGGAGAGCTGGTGATGTGTTCTACTCCATAGGTGGTCATAAAACCATCAAATTCGGCTGAGCTGTACTGTGGACCATTATCGGTTACGAGTTGTAACGGGATGCCGTGCTCGGCAAAGATGCTCTTTAAGTGGTTGATGACTGCGGATGATGTGGTGCTTGTAAGTCTCCTGATGATGGGAAATCTGCTGTATTTTTCTGTTAGCAGGAGGTATTGCTGGCCTCCAAACTGGAACATATCGGAGCTGAGTCTTTCCCATGGTCGGCATGGGGGCTGCGGCTGGAGCATTGGTTCTTTCGGGGCCTTTCTCTGATATTTGTGGCAGGGCTCGCACTGTTCAACTTTATTGATGATATCCTTCGTAATTCCGCGCCAGAACACACATGTGCACGCTCAAAGCAGACATTTCTCCTGCCCCAAGTGGCCTTGGTGTATAATGTCTAGGACCTCGGGTCTCAAGGTGGGTGGTATCAAAATTCGGTCACCTTTCAGCAGTAGGCCATCCTCAACAGTTAATTCTTCTCTGAAATTCCAGTAGTCATGGAGTAACGGAGGGCACTTTTCTCTTTTCTGAGGCCATCCTTCAAAGGCAGTTTCCTTCAGCAATGACAAAGTGGGGTCCTTTTTTGTCTCGTCTCGGATCTGTTGTAGCCTTGTTGGGGATGCAGGGAGGTTCTGTGTGATGTGTTGGACATGTATTTCTCGGAGTTGGCCATTTGCTGAGGCGAGGTGAGGGCTGACTCTAGAGAGGGCATCAGCTATTGGCACATCAGGACCTTTCACGTAGTTAACAGTGACATCATACTTCAGGGCTCTTATTAAAAATCTCTGCAGTCTGGGTGGGTAACTAGACAAGCTTTTCTCAAAAATTGACTCAAGAAGCTTATAATCAGCGTTTACTGTACCATTTTTTCCGCAAATGAAGTACTTGAACCCCTCCAGACCCCATACTACGCCCAGCATTTCTCTTTCAATATTGCTGTAGTTTTTCTCTGTATCTGAGTGCTTTCGAGGCATAGCATACCAGTTGTCCTTGCTGTAGCAGGAGCGCTCCCAGACCTTTCTGGGAAGCGTCGGTTTGAATGACAGTTTCGACGCTTGGGTCGAAGTAACAGAGCGCTCCCATTGATGTGATCTCTTCCTTGACTTGCTGGAACGCGTGGTGGTGTTCAGGTCCCCATATGTATGCTATGTCTTGGTGAGGTCGCGCAGTGGTCCTGTGATGCTGGCCAATCGACCTGAATATCTGGTTAGGTAGTTCAAGAGGCCTAGAAAGCTTTGGAGATCTTTGCGGTTTTCTGGAGGGGCCATGTTCTGAATTGCAGATATTTTCTTATCATCTGGCTTGATTCCATCAGGGTTCCACTTGTGTCCGAAGAAGCTTACTTCTTGACATTTGAACTGTATCTTGTCCTTGTTGAACTTGATTCCCTTTTTTCTGGAGCTGTTCATGAGGTTCACCATGTTTTCATCATGTTCTTTCTCTGTAGCTCCAAACACAGATGTACCATCAGTGATACCAGTCACTCCATTTAGTCCATCTAGTGCCGAGTCTAGGTGCTTTTGGAACACATCTTGTGAGACAACAAGGCCAAAGGGAAGTCGGGTAAAGTGGAACCTCCCAAACAGGGTGTTAAAAGTAGTCAAGTAAGAGCTGGCTTCATCTAAGGGCACATGCCAGTAGCCTTTTTTGGCATCCACTACACTAACAAATTTGGCATCTTTAAGCTGTGTGACCACTTCATTAATTGTTTTAGTGTAGTAGTGTTCACGCTTTATTGCTTTGTTTAAATCGCGTGGGTCAAGGCAGACTCTGACTTTTGTGACTTGTTCTCTGTCATTAGTCGTTTCGGAAAGGACAATACTGTTGACCCAGTCGGTGGGTTTGCTAACTGGTATGAAAATGCCGAGTCCTACCATGTTGTTAAGTTCCTCTTTGTACATGCTTTGTAGATGTACTGGCACAGCATGTGGTGCATGGATGACGGGCGCAGCGTCAGGATCTAGGTTAATGTGATAGGGCTTCATGTTGAAGGTTCCCAGGCCGTCAAAATAATCACTGAATTCATTGAGGAAGTTTCTCTCATCCAGTGGGGTGTGTGCTTGAGTGTCAAGGGGTTTAGGTCCTGAACCATCAACCTTCTGCTCTGATTTGGAGGGTGCTTGAGTCTCGAGGCTGTTAGCTTTGTCTTGCTTGGAGGTTTCCAAACTGCAGTTAAATTTTATCAGTCCCAGATCCTCGCAGGCTTTGCAACCAAGCATCGCTGGTCCTGGCACTTCAGTGACATTGAAGGTTATCTCTTTAATGCTGCCTTTTTGATGGACGTACAGTTGGCAGGTACCAAGGGTCTTTATGGTATGACCTCCATGTGCAGTAATCCGGTATTGTGCAGGGCCTAGGTGTCTGTGCTGAGGGCTGGGGATGAGTTCATCATACTGTTCTTTAGAGATGACATTTACTTCTGCACCAGTGTCAACTTTTCAATTAATGGGTACAGTATGCGTTTCAGAAGGATTCACTGTAACCTCGATCTCGGTCATGACTTTGGTGCGGTTTTTTCTCTGTTCAATACTGCCGGTCGTTGGAGAACTGGGGCTAGAATTCAATGGAGCACTCTGCTCTGCCTTTAATGTTCCCAGGAAGACTCTGTCATAACTTGGGCATTCACTTGTTGCACCATCAGGTTGGTCCTTGTGCAGGGTCATGACATCCTTTTTCATCTAAGATTTGCAAACTTTGCTAAAATGACCACGTTTGTTGCAATTGGAACATTCTGCTTCACTAGCTGGACATTGTTGACCTTTGGCATGAAAGCTATCTCCACATCTGTAACACTGCTTTGGTTTGTTTTCAGGCCATCTGGTTACTCTACCTCTACTTCTCCAATCTTCTGTTTCTTTTTCTTTGCTGATTGCGTTCACTTCACCATCCGGTTGTTGCAGTTGGCTAGGGGGCAGAGAGTTTTGCTTTCAGTTGCATTTGCGTAGCTTCCTCAGTACGTGCAATTTCCTTTGCTTTTGTGAAGGTTAATTCGTTACCACGGGCGATGCATTTTCTCCTGACCTCTTGCGAGTCGGTGCCAAATACTAATGTGTCACGCATGAGTTCATCATGTAATTCTTGTGGGTAACCAGAACTCTGTATGAGTAGTCTTGCTTCAGTCAGAAATGTATCAAGGGGCCGGTTGTTCTGTTTCAGGCTTCGTAAGTAATATCTGTTTAGAATGTGGTTAGCGTGTGGTTTGACGTGATCTTCAAATCTTGCCCAATATTCCTTCAGGTCTTTCTGTTGATCGGTTGTAAGCGCCCACGTGTTGAATAAGTCAAGGCTGTGGTCGCCTGACCAAAGCAACACATATTTACACTTCTGAGTGCTATCTCGGCTTTTTAGTGGCCCATCAAGTAACATTTCACACTGCTGGCGAAACCGCTTAAATCTTGTATGTAAATCGGGACCAGGATGCCAGTCCATTTTAGGTAAGTCGAATCCGACCAAGTCGCTCATTTTCAGTCGTACGAGAAGACCTTATAGTCAACAGTGTTAAATTTTACATCGCGCAGAATGCCTATTGTTTTGGGGACATTTACTTACTGTACGGCAAAAGTTATAGATCTGTAATATTAGCGGTGAAGCGTAAACTGAGTGACTGTCATTGGTCCAAATCTACGCGCGCCGTGCTCCGCAGGGAATACCGCTTAGCTCATTAACTTGTCAGGTCGGAGCTTAAAGACAATGGTCACATAAGCTATTGTTCATTCTATTGTTTCCTAATATCGCACCTTTGCAGTATGGCTGAATAAGTGCGCACCGGCAGCAAGTGTATTAACGTTCAATAGTATAACAGATCGAATTTTTGGAAAGGCCGTTTGGCCTGCTTTATACTAATTGTGAATAGGGCAAGTCTTACCTTCCGCCAAACCCACGGCAACAAATGTGGCGCCTTCGCAGGCATTCGAACATATACTTGTCGCGCCTGAATCTTGAGTAGCTTATGCTCGAAAAAACACGCGCGCGCGTGCCTTTTTTTTTGTTGCAAAAAAAAAAAAAAAAGCTTTAACTAGAACATTCGCGCTCGCGACCAGATTCCTCTAATTTGTAGGCGAAGGAAAGGATGGTCGAACAAATTGGCCGGTTTCCCGCAAACGTTCCTCTACAATAATTTCCATATACCTTCTCCGTTCAGTTGAAAATCGTAAGTAGAGTTTATAACATTAACGTATGGCGGCACCATGTGAATTAACAACGGACGGAGCGGGTTTTCGAAGAGCTCTGAAAAGAGCTCCCAATCACTATTGTATTTATTGGTCGCGCACGCTGTCAATTTTGTTTTGACCGTAGATCGTGAGTAAAACAGCTGATGCACATAGCAATATTAAAATTCGCGGTAGCTAAGAATATTGTTTCATGCAGAGTGGTTTTCAACAATAGGCATTGTTTCATTTGACATGTATTGTTATTCATGTCTGGGCTGAAAACAATAGCTCTCCAGCTCTGAACGCGCCATTTTCAAATAAAACTACGACCAACAATTTTCAAACTGAAAAACATAAAGGTTCCTCGTGACCAATTTTCGAAATTAAAACGGATTCTTTTCAAGGAAAGACTCGTCTGCCATTTGCAGTGCGTGAAAGTCTAGTAGGTATGTTAGTTTTCCCAAAATAGTTCTCCAAAATCACTGTCTATACGAAAATCTGCAAAATTTACTGTATATTCAAGTGGAAAAATATAAAACTTCTACTTTCTCAATTTCATTCTTTTTTAGTGCAAATTGTAGACTAATCCTTGATTTTCAAGAAGCCGTGCGTGAACCTTGAGATTATCATTTCTGAGACTCGGGAAAGTGAATTTTGTGAACCCTAGTTGCCTAGTTTCGGCCCATTCTTCTCTAATTTATAGCTCTTCAAAGCGCGATCGCATTCGAATTTGCCGCTTCAGTGGCTATGAATTATTCATGATGTCCAGGCATTCTGCGCGATGACGTACAAGTTTCCGTTTGCTATCTCCTTGATTGTTTAGCTGGCGTTAATAGTCCCGCTTCTGACATCCATGTCACAGAATAGCTTCTAAGACTTTTGATTTAAACACAACGGCATTACACTTTTTTACACGCGTTCAACATGGCGGGCCAACAACATCCAGAGTTCATGTCGCGATGCATAATGGGAGCACGTGGCGATGACGTAATGTGACACTTTCTATTGCATTTCAAATTCCAAGAAGGGATGACCTGGAGTACAATTCACCATCTTTTGTGCGAGCTTCAGCGTAGAACTGGCGAAGGTAGTTGTCAAGCTCTTTGTTGTTCATTTCGCGAAAGTTCCTCGCGATTTTTCTTTCACGGCACCAAAATATTAAAAAAAGTCAAAAAAAAAAAAACAGTTGTTTATGAGATAGGTCTTTGAAGAAAATGTTCAGTTCTTATATATATGTGTGTATTCGCTAGCTAATATTAAACTTAAGCCTAATTGTTAAAATTGTCAATTTTTTTTGCACGAAAATATAGCCGTTTGAGTAATTGCCGTATTTGAGTTTTTAACACTGTACTTAAGCTTATGACATTTTTTACAGCTTACCTTCAAAAACTCGGACTGCCCATTTTGTGTTATTTTTGGTGTTTTTCGTCTCTGCTCTCGTTATAATTTCGTCAATTTCGGCGCTTGACATGTTTGGAAATCTTTGCTTGTTTATGTTGCTAATTGGCTCTGTGTTTCCATCGGTAACTTCTTCGGAAACTTTACTTTCAATAACTGGGAAACTTGTACTGGTACTCACAGGATGGTCTACCTCTATTGAAGCTAAGAGCTCGTTTTCGTTTTCCAGGTCATACAAGACGTCTGGGTTATAACAAAACCCGAGAGAGAAGTCCGGGAATTGGTCGGCCATTTTACAAATGGGCCGATGGCATGACACCATTGTTCCGTGCATCTGTACTCTGATAAAGCACGCTGTTTCAACCAATCAGCGCGCGCGTTATATTGAAACTTTATTATAAATTGTAATATATTCATATATTCTCTTCTTAGATATTTGCAGTTTTAAAAGAGGAGTATTAAATGACATTTGTATGTACAGTTTTCTTGCTGGCCTTTGAACTTCCAGTTTGAAGTTGACCTGCTCATATGTTTTTTTTTTTAAAATACGGCGGATTTTACGTATTTGGCGGTTTTCTGAGAGTTCCCTTTCAAAAAGTGAACTTTTAACTAAAAGAGGACTGTTTCGGACCTCTTTGTTCGTTCTCAGAGTTCCGAGGACATCTATGGAATTAATGTTTTTAAAATCAGCAAGCAAACTCAACGACAACCAAAAGCATTTCAAACGTAATGTTTGCCATCACCTCTCTCCAACTACACTGCTAGAAACAGATTAAAAACATTACGCTAAGATATTTTGCTCAAAAATTCAGAGGGAACAGAAATTTTGGGAAACGATCCTTCCTTCCTTCCCTCCCTCCCTCTTTCTCTCCCATCCTCCTTCCTTCCTTCCTTCCTTCCTTCCTTCCTTCCTTCCTTCCTTCCTTCCTTCAGAATTGTTTGTAATTAGTTACAAGTAATAACGCCTGATTCAGTGCCTAATTCAGTGCCCGTGAGTTACTTGCCACCTATGTGCAAAATTCATGTTTTGATGCGTCTGAAATATGAAATGACAACAGTTGAGTTATTTATCGATCGCATGTCGCGGGTGTTCAACGATTGAAAAATCTGAATAGCTTCGGCTAACTCTGCTTACCTGGTCAACGACCATCAGTCTGTTCTGGAGAAAACGAACGAGCTCTTGCAGGTAATCCCTGACCTGCTCTTCATTTACCTCGCGCTGATCAATAGCAAAAGAATTAAACTCGCAGTTATAAGTTGTTAAAGGATTAAGGCTTGTCAAGAAGTCTTGTATATAAAAATTACAATGAAAGTCGTGCTTGAACCCACATTTGACCTCCCTGGAAGAACTACAGAGCACAAGTTTTAAGTTGTGTGGATCTTTTCTTGCTTTAAAGCTGTGAAAACATTTTGCACAATCATAAAAAAAGCTCTGATCGTGGGCAGTTTGAATGTCATGCAAATGCTCGTTTTCCAGAAAGGCTATGGCTTTATGAAGTCCTGTCGGCAATAAGTGTTGTTTGCTGTTTTGCCTTTTTCCCGAACTTGCGTTATGGTTATCTATTCGTGCATGTGCGAAGAATGGGTTTTTTGGTGAGTTGCATGCCCCTTCCATTCGCTGAGAATGACATGTTTGTAGTGTTGTCGTGAGCTTCCCTCTTATCTTGCCGGGATGGAAAAGCACCGTCCTAGCTCAGTTGTTGTCTTTTACAGTGGGTATAGATGAGATTTTCGTCTGAGTCGACCAGAAGATAGCTGGTCCTGTTCAAATACTTATTCACACTGTAAAAGAACAAAACAAATGAGACACTTGACCTTAGCAAGGTCAACAATTGGGACAGTAAACGAATATCACCTACCACTTACAAAATTGTGCTTTGGTAACTAAACCTGTACAGGAATCACCACAACATCTTAAGCAAAATTTCATTTCATTTTATTTGTTTCTCCACTCCTAATACTAGTACACAAGCATTAAATAGTTACAGAAATTTAATATGAAATAAACTACAGTTAACTTGAATACAACTCATAATGACCAATACTGTGCCCCTTATAATAGGTCAATAAACTAATTGTTTAGTTAAAATTAAATAGAATAGAAATGTAAAAGAAATAGGAAAAGGAAAAACAGAATATAAAATGAGAACGAATACAATAGGGATAATGAGTCATTAATATTGAGAAAGGAATGTATCATTAATATTGAACAAGGTAGAAAAGAAGAGAACCACATGGAACCATACATTTCTGTAGAAGAGCGAGTGGGTTGTTCAGTGCAAAAACCTGTGAGGATTTCAGCCGCACCAAATGTTTGTTTTCAATTGCCGGCTTGTGTTTTATGGTTTCTTACTTTCGCTTCAGGTTAACAACTTGTGCATTTTGCGTCTCCTTTGATTTTTTAAACCTTGGGTCGGATGAGAGCTTTAGGCCTTTATTTAGTGGCGGTGCATTCAAATATCTTTCCACCGACTGTTGAAAACCGAGGAGTGTAGATTTGCTGTAGACTTCTCCTGATTTATTCCTGGCCTCTGCATAAAATCTGCAAAGGTTTGTATCCAGTTTCTAGCGGGGTTTGTATTTTTCTCTTGGTGCACCAGGCTAAAAAAATGTTAGTACCATTTAGTGTGCAGACAATGCGTGAATGAATTTTTTGACTGTGGTTGAATAAATCTATTAGCTTAGATACAAGTTGTCAAGTACTGTACTTGTTGTTGTTGTTGTTGCGAAATTAGTCAAATAGCAAGGAAATTTTTTCTTGTCAGATTGTTTGGTTTTTGACCGTTTTGTTACTGTCTCTGTAAGTAACTGCTTGTTTTCATCAGCGTGAACTAACGTAAAAAACAGTGATAGTTACCTTTGAATGTTGCCACAGACCAATTTGTTTTGGTTTTCTTAGTGTAAGCGGAATGCCTTTCCGCGAAAATTTACTGCCGCTTGGGCTCTGTTAAATTTGGAAAACACGCAGGCTCTTTTTTTGATGCTTTTGCTCTTCTCTATGGGGGGCTAAAAACTCCATTCCAAGAGACAAATCAGGTAGTTGTTCATTATTTTCTAATTTCATTTCTAGGGAAACTTTGTAACAGCTTTAAGCGACAGAAACCTAAGTATGTCTGATTTGCACATGTTATCGTATGGACCCAGCCCTTGCCATCACCTTGCGTTTTATAGGTCTCCTGACGTACTAAAGTGTAGAGCAGCTGATGCTGTTGACAGCACAATCCTTTTTCTTGTATGCTTCTTATGCTTCGGGCATCTAACTCACGAATTTTGGGTAAAGCCCGGAAGAAATTGTGCAAGAAGTGCAGGATCTCTGAGCCTCTCATAAATAAGTCTCAAATTCTTTAGAAGCACCAGATCTAAGTGGTGAATCTTATCAGGGTAACGAATTTTCTTCTTGTACCTGCACCAATAATTGTTCTTGTTTTGTCTGGTATGTTTTAGGTAGTGGTACAAACCGGCCATGATTTCAGTCTGCATGTTGTGGACAATGGCATCTCGCTCTTCCAAAGAGTTAATGTGTATGTTAACATCATTGCAAATAGCTTTCTCCTAATTATGGTCGTTTCATTTTCTCTACTGCTGTCTTTGTTAATCTACCCTGTATTCCTTTTACAGGCTTACAATCTATGAATTGATTACTGAACCTGATTACTGAACCTACTCGAGTAGAGCAATACTCGTGTACCCTCATCGATTTATGTTTAACCAATTCTCCAGACAAAATATCTAATAGGACATTTTCACTATGGCGTCATTTTACTACAACCACCATAATCCTTCTGGTTTTTGTTTTCTCATGCTAATTAGAGCTATTGTTCTTTTCTGTCCACTGTGATTACAAAATTTGCATTTGAAAAGGAAAACGAATTGAATTCTGGTAGTTGTAGTAAAATAACGCCATCATGAAAATGGCCTATTCAGGTGTTGTTGACATTGGCATCAGCGACCACTGTACCATTTTCCTGACACGCAAAATTTCACATTTCCGCTCTTTTGTTCATAAAACAACTGAAGTGCGACAGCTCAAGAATTTTAACGAAGATGAATTTTTACGTGATCTTCGTATGAATGAATGGAACCGTGTCTCCATGCTCAATAACCTAAATAAAATGTAGAATTCTCGGAAACACCTTCTGATGAGTGTTATTGATAAAGCACGCACCGTTGAAAACAAAAAGAATTAGAAATAATAGATCTCCATGGATTACGTATGCGTTGTTACACGAAATTTACAAAAGAGATTTTTTGTAAAAGAAAGCTACATCTACAAATGATCCCCTGATCTGGAAGGAATTCAAAGACGCAAGAAGAAAGGCAAATAACTCAATTAAGAAAGCCAAACGCAAATATTTTTTGGAGAAATTGGACGCAAGTAAATGTGATCCACGTAAAACATGGCGGTTAATCAATGAACTCCAATCTCGCCAATGCAAATCTACTAAAGTCTCTCAGATTAGATCAGGGCATTAAGTCTTTACTTCACCCAAAGACATAGCAGAGGAGTTTAACAAATATGTTACTAGTATTGGCCAGACTCTAGCTTATGAAATTCCTACTGTAGACATTGATCCGCTTTACTATGTGAAACCCTCTGACAATGTCAATGTCCAGGAAGTCGTCAACTTAGTGAAAGGTATCGACGGAGGGAAGGTCACTGGTCTTGACAATATTCCATGCAAATTATTAAAAATAGCCGCTGATGTCGTTGCGCCTTCTTTAACGTGTATATTTAATCAATCACTACTAACTGGTATCTACCCTTCCGACTGGAAACTGGCTAAAGTAAAACCTATCTTTAAGACTGAATCCAAGACTGTCTTAAACAACTGTCGGTCTACATCCGTTATACCTGCTGTGGCCAAAATCTTTGAAAAAATTATCTATGACCAACTATATAATTATCTAAATGTAAATGATTTATTGACCAGTTGCCAGTCTGGCTTTTGTTCTTTACACAGTACGCTCACTGCCTTGTTGGAGACTAGCAACAACTGGTGTGTCAATGTTGACAAAGGTCTACTCAATGGTGTAATTTTCATTGATTTAAAGAAAGCCTTTGACACTATAGATTACAAAATCATCTTGCAAAAACTTGCTAAATATGGGGTGAATCAAGATGCACTGAAATGGTTTAAGTCTTACCTAACAAATCGTTTACAATGATGCAATGTAAACAATCACCTCTCCAGTGCAACCCCTTTAAACTGCGGAGTTCCCCAAGTATCAATAATTGGTCCTCTACTCTTTTTGATCTATAAAAATGACTTACCAATTTGCTTGAGCCTTGGCTCCCCTAGAATGTACACTGATGACACGAATGTTACTTTTGCTCCATCTGACATGCTTGATCTTGAGACCCAAATCAATACTGAACTGAAAAGCATTAATCTTTGGCTCAGAGCTAACAAGTTGAGCCTCAATGTGGCAAAAAACTGAGTTTATGGTCATTAGCTCACGTCAAAAACTGCAGTCTTTAAATGACAAAACAATAAATATTAATGTAGAGGGCGTCAAAATAAACCAAACAGATAATAACAAAGCTCGCGGACTGAACATAGATAAAAACCTAACCTGGAAGGAGCACATACACGCAATTTCAAAAAAAGTCGCTTCCAGTATCGGTGCACTTAAGCGAGTCAGACCTTTTATTTCAATGCACACAGCTATTGAAATATACAAGGTCTTATCGAACCACATTTTGATTACTGCAGTGTTGTTTGGGATGGCTTGTCTCAACAGCTGAGTGAGAAACTACAAAAGCTACAAAATCGCGCTGCTAGAGTTATTACTAAATCAAGTTATAATACAAACTCTAGCTATCTTCTCAACTCTCTCAGCTGGG
>NW_028145599.1:1497500-1545000 GCF_977016875.1 Pavona decussata
TAGGGAAGTAATTATTTTCTTGGTCAGTGAGCCAAAAGTTGATCAAACTTGTTTATTTGTTTATTTAGTTTATTTGTCACACACAATTAAGTTACAATGATTAATAAATTACACTGATTTCAATGATTATAAATGATTACAAAGTTACAGTGATTAAAGTACAAGAGATGGAAAAGAAGTGGCGAGGGAACCTAATAAAAACCAAGGGACTTGTAAAACTTAGGTTCTCTCCCAGAGAGATAAATGATGACTAAGCCTAGACAATATGGTAAGTGAAGTACTGACAAGTCATATTTGTACACCCTTAACATAATAAGTAGTTGATGATAATGGAAGTTTTAAGTTTTTTTCCTAAAGGATGCGAGAGATGAAGAGCCAGTAATCTCAGGAGAAAGAGAGTTAAAAAATTTTGGACCTTGATAAAAAAACGGAGAATGTAAGGTGCAGAATCTTTAAAAAATATATTCTGGTCACTAACTCGTTTTCTGTTTGACCACCGCGATGGCGATATCCTCTTCAACACGTGTCCCTTAGCAAAGGAACCACTTAAAGGAGAACACTCCTATTGCTCATAGATGAAAAGTCATCGTGTTTTGTAATGCAGGTCGCCCGCTCGATTGTGCCATCAAACATGAGCTTCTGACTGGCCGGTGGAATTTCACGGGAGCACCTGTACTCTATCGCATCACTGAGAGTTTTCATGGCACATTCTTCACAAGTACACCTGAAAACAAACTACCAGTATGAGCATCATCCATAAAGGTGCATTTAACCCGGAAAGATTTCCGCACAACCCCTAACATTACTTATGCCGTCATGCATTTCTCTACCTTATGCTATTCCTCACATATAAAGAACGAGCGTGATAAGAGTTTGAGTCAGAAATTGCTTGCATAACTAGTGCTGGGGGCTGTGCCAAAATTTTGCCTAAACCTGCGAGCAGGCATCACTCTTACATTGTCGTTTGTTAAGTTTGGTTTTCGTTTTAATGTTTCCTGTGGAAGTGGTGTACAAAATGAGACGAAAATAGAGCTTGGTTGAAGTATTGATTGACACGTGTCAACAAACATTCTAAAGTCGGTATTATTTTATGTGGCTCAAAAAATATATACAGAACTAACCATTCATTTATGGGAACTTCTCCTTCGAATCTGCTTTGTAGACATGCTGGTTAAGACCATCCTCGTCCTCTCTCGCTTGTATGAGCGAGTGGCTCATCAGCGTATGGTTGGACTTGGCCAACCACTTCCTTTTCATTCAAAGTTTCATCTTGCAATTTTTCTTTGCTTGAGACAGACTCAGTCGAGTCCACAGAGGACAACATATCTTAAACTTTCGAACATTTTTTCGATTTTAAAACGAATTAGTAGCTCCTAAATTCTGCTGAACCCGCAAAATACACTGAATAACAACAGGGCATAAGGCATAAACAACTCCATGGAACCACTAGCTACGTCATCAGACTCAAACTCGTCACCAGCCTCCGGAGACACTAATTTGGTATTTTGAAGGCAATTTGGACAGCAAAAAGCCCAGTTTTTCTTCCCATCAAATTTCCTTTGCCATTTTGAAATAATGGCATCAAGAACTATCAATTGGTGCAAAATTTTTTTTACTTCATCCTGTCATACAGTTTGCACGTCTGAAATTTAAATCAACCAATCGGAATTCAACAACGGGTCAAGACTAAGTTTTCATACGTCATTAGTACGTCAGTGACAATTGCGCTGTGATTGGTTGTACTGAATAAGAAACATTAATTTTATTACAAGAAGTGCCCATTGAAGATGCAGGAAAATGATTCAAAAGTTTTACTTTGTATCTCGTCTTTGTGAATTTACCATGTTCACAACGACGCGCTGCAACTATTGGACTCAAATTCGTAGTTGTTCGTTGAAGCTGTCCTCCAGCCCACAGTACATTTTTTATGAGGAAGCGAACGTCATTTCCTTTCTTCTTGCCTTCATTTAAAAGCTCGATGTCTGCTTTTTTTGCAGCTCTGACCAGCGTTGGGTCAATTATTATTGGCATGTTCCTGTGGAGATCTTGCAATTTACGGCTGGTGTTTACGTTCTCATACTCATACGTAGTCTGGATTTATTCCAACGTTTAGGGCCTTCGCTAGGCTTGGCTGCCTTTCAAATTGCTGCTGCATTTCGGACAGACTGGTTTTGTCTGCTATAAACTGCAGTATAGTGATAAAATGTCCCGTCCAGACGCTCTGCTAGAGAGCGATGTATAATCTTCGTGGGTTGTCCACAGACTCTGCTCGCCATCCCAGGGCAGCACATGCGCTTGCAGCTAATGAAGACGCTATACGTGTGCGGCGATAGTGTCTAGAACTGTTGAAACGTAGCCCAGCGATAGCTTGGATTAGAGCGAGAAGCCTGTATCTATCAGGGGTGTGGTGTTGTCATTGATCAATGACTAACATCTGCGACTTTTCGCTAAACAGCCATGTGGCGTAGAATATCTCTTTCGACACATGCATGTCCTGTCCCTACCATTCAACTGAACCACATTTGACGTATTGGAGATGGGCTTTAAGAGATTTTAAAGATGGTCTTTTTTCTTGGTACTCATTCGCCATTCCAAAATCAATTTGTTTTACAGGTGCCTAGTTCAGTTTCCACCGTGCGCTTGCCAGGAACTTGTTTTTCAGGTCACTGATTTCGTTCTCGTCCCCTTCGGGCACCATTATTTCAATCGCTGGAGTTCTCATGCTTGGACCAATATCTTCCGTGCTTTCGGATCTTACTTCCAGGGCCTGGATAAAGAAAGTTATGAATCCTACTTTATTTCATATCACATACATGTACATAATTTAATTAAACAATATACATGCATCCAAAGGTACGAGTTTTTGCTTTTGGTCTAAAGATGCATATTAATACGTATGGAATTAAATTAATATTATTGTTTGTCCTAAACTTGCTTGCAATGTCATGGCAAGCTAGAGGCTCGATTTTAGTGCTAAAGCGGATTTGAAAGCTGCGTTCATGTAATATTTGTGATGATTATAATTAAGTTACGTGTCAACTCCTATTGTTTCGGACGAAGGCTCAAGTTTACAAAGAGAGCTTGAAACATGTTCTACTGTGGTCAACACATGTAATTTTAATTAGATTTCTTTCATCCCTTTGCGTAATTTCAGGTGCTCAACAAGGTGAGAAAAACTTTTGGTCAATTGAAGTCACGTTGAAAGTACAAGTCATTTGTTCGTGTAACCTATAATACAATGTTTTCGTTTGACGGTCAAAAACTAGTGAAAACCGTCACAAAATTTCATAAAGCGCTCAATTTCCTGGTGGATATGGAGTATCATGACATAATTTCTTATCAATACATTGGTAAAGTCAATAGCTCTACTGCACAATTTTTCAAAAATATTTTATTATTTTACATCAAAATAGTTTCTAAGAAAACGTTCACTAATCTCGCAAATCTCTGTCGTCTTACATTTTTAAATAACCTAAATATGGATGCAGGAGTATTTTCCTTCCTTGCACAGGCGAAGTGACAAGGCAGAACTTGACGGTGAAAATTTTCCCTTCATTTTAATTGCAGTCGAGTAAGCTGGCTTCCTTTTTCTGCACTTTTTTTACTTATCACATTAATATGCAAGGTAGAACTGGTTTTTCCTTGTGTTGAAGAGTTTTGATTTTTTGTGAGATCATCACGGCGCTACTATAGAAGAAAGAAAATGCCCTTGAAAAATGCCCTTTGGACAACGGCTCAAGCTAAATTAAATCATTTATGCTAATAATTTACTCAGGATTGTAAAAAGGTCAGCCAGTTTAGGACGTTTTTCCTGGATTTGAACTCTGACATTTCTCGGCGATTTCCTTCAGGGCTGGTGGAATTTCAAACTTTGCCTTTTTGAATAAACGAAGGACAAGAAAGCCAAAGGAAAACACATCACCGGTGCGATGTGCAGAAATTTTTTCATGGCTTTCTCAATGTTGTCCTTCGGTTTTCGTAACCTGGCTTTAACGATCTTGTGGCTCTTTTCAAAATCGATTATAACTGGCTTGTTCTCCGCCCCGTCAATAACTACATTGTTGGCTTTTAGGTCGTTATGCATAAATCATCTTCAGGGTCCGACAAATATTTTTGGCAAAACCTGTCCCTGGGCAAGAGGCATGTCAAAATCACTTGCCCAGCAGAATGAGCTAGTTGTCCCAGTTAATAATGGTAGAGGACAAGCGATTCATGGAACTGTAGCAAAATCAATTCACGTTATAGTTTAGGAGCCATAATAACAATAACAACTTAAGTTAAGGACTTACATTAAATAACATTAACAATGCATCTGAGTGATGTTATGAATAAACTGCAATCACAGAACTTGAAGCTGTCTTATATTTCTACTAAAGTCTCACTAACATTTACAGAGGATTGCTTTGGGACCACAATGCGAGATTATTGGTAACGGCAACATCGCAAAAGGTGACTTAATTTAAAGCTCAACTGGATTACAACATCCTGTGTACATGCCACATACAAGTTGTCTGCAAGTACAGTTGTGGATACGTCAAGACATAATTAAATATATGTAACGTTAAAATTTATTGACTGGCAGTCCTCAGTCAAACTGGTGAAGTTACCGACAGAACCAACATAATTTGTGATATTCATCAACGCAACATAAATTAATTGTACACACTTGCAAAAACTGGCATTGATAATGCCAACAATGCAAAACGCTTATGTGTTTTAATCAAAGTCATTGTACTTTTTCAGATTAAACGATTTCTTCGTCAGCTGACTCAGATGCTGAATCCACTTTAATAGGTAGAACATTTTCTGGAGCCCTTTCAGGACCAGGCAGGGAAACAGTTACTGTTAGATTTTGCGACTGACAACATGAGGATGTAGCTGTAGCAGTTTCTGCAGGTCGAGGAGGAACTCGGGGGACTGGCATCTTGTGGCCAGCAGTATTTCTGCCACCAGGTCCGCTGGTGAACCATTTGTTTATAGCCTCTCCAGGATCAAAGTCATCATCCGAAGGACCATCACAATTTATTTTCATCAAAGCTTGTAGAGAATCATCTGAAAGTCGATTACGCAAGGATGTTTTTATCCTGTTCATGGATGAAAATTGGCGCTCACACTCTGCTGTACTTGGGCTCAGTGTGAGCATCACGTCCACCAACACAAGAATGTTCTGAAATCGGGCTGGGCGATCTCTTAGCCAATCCCCAAAAGCCTGCAGCAGTGGAAGTCCACGGAAATGTACAACATAGGTCTTCAGTGCCACCCATTCTTGGGATATTTTATTGCATTCTTCTTCTGACAACTGCTCCTTAAAATGGTCAACTATTCTTTGAACCTCATTCCCACCAAAAGTTGCCAACTGTTCTTGCTCGTGTGGCCAGAACTTGAAGTTGAAGTTGAAGTAAACAAGAGGAGCTTCGATAAAGTTCTCAAATTGCGAGTTGAGGTATGTGATTGCATGTTCCAGCAGTTTCTGCATGTGACTGTCTTCTTTGTACGATGGAGGGGCCGCACCAGTAAGTTAAACTTTCTGGCTACCAAATTCCTTAGAAGCAGTGAGACTCTCATAGAATACTTTACTGTTCTTTCCCATGTGCTGTTTCAAGCTAGTAAGCTTCATTGTGGCTTCGTGTATGATATCTGGAACTTCAGGAATTGTAAGCTTCTCACGCTGGAAGATTTTAGAGGTTTCTGTGATAACATCCAGCAAATCAAGTATAAAATGAAGCATCTTAACGAAACGTATAGTGGTGATCTCCTTGTGAACACTGGATGCCTTTTCTTTAGTTGTAGCATCCTGTGATGCTCTACCAGCAGCATCTGCTGTGTGCATAACAGTTGAAGCAAAGTTTTTCTTGACTGCCACTAAAGCACGAGATTTGCTTGCTACCCACCTGATAGCTTTGACAGAAGAATAATTTGTGAGCATGGTGGATAAAAGATCTGCCATCTCAGCTAACTCACGACCTCGCTTTGGGGAAAAATGATAAAAATTGAATATGCTCTTGATGGTTGCCTCAAAAGTTTGGATATTGGGTATGGACTTTATTAAATCTACCACTGACCGTTCAAGTTTGTGTGCAACACAGTGGATTACAATGATAGCTGGAAAATCTTTTTGTAAGAGTGCCCTAACACCAGATGTCGCACCCATCATGACAGAGGCCTCATCAAAGTTTGCTCCAATCAGAGAGGCGCCATGATTTCCCTTCACGGCATTTATTCCTTGTTTCACTGCCTCGTACACCCCTGTTGCTTTTCCACTTTCTAGTGGCACAATCTTGGCTAACTCTGTGACCGGTTCTCCCTTATGGATGTACCTCACATACTGTTTCTTGCTCAACAACTGACCCATGGCCATCTGTGGAGCCATCTGCAACGACGGTCATAAACCTTGCACAACATATCTTGAAACTAACTCCATCAAGTAGTTGGTCAGCTATAGCTAGGACAAAGTCTTTACAACGCTGCTCATTCAAATAGTTTTCACGAAGATCGACACTATTCTTCTTCTGCAGTTTTGTGAACCATTCAAAGTGACTGAAAGAGGGCAATGTTTTTATCAGCCAGAGACTGAATTGCAGTTTTTAAATTATTAAGTTTATAACATTAACGTAGTAGAAGTCATAGTTCATGAAGAAAATAAATTTGAATTTTGTTTGTTGCAGTACAGGGATTTTATGAAGGGGGGGATTCAAATTTAATTTTCTTACCTAAATAGGCGACAATTTTTGGCCCATTGCGTACGCAGTGTTGAAAAGACTTTTGAACTTTTGATGTTGTTCCTTTTGCGAACGAACAACAGCTCTACCAATTGGCGTATTCTTTAGGGGTATGTTCATACGGTCATTTCTCATCACACAGGCAACGTGATTCGCACTCTTGGCATGGGCGTAAAGGGGCTCCTTTCTAAATTTCGTCGCTTCCTATTACCAGTGAGCTCTTTGGGCTCTTTGGCCACGCACAGCATATTTTACACTTCATGACACTGTGTGTTGTGTTCATTGTCAGCCACAAAAACTCTTCCAACCATCTCGGTTGGAACACTCGTCTGCGTTTCTTTGTATCGTATTCCTTGTTGTATTCCTTTCGCATTTGGCTTTGTCGTACTTGGAGTACAAACAGTGTCGCAGGATTTCCTGACAAACTTATCCATAAATTATAATCAACCGTAACTTGAACTTTGATCCACGATATGGCAGAAAACATGTTATAAGGGGTTTAGCAGCCAGGCCTTCAGAGGTTTACGCGGGAACGTACTGGATATGAAACTCACGAAGAGATGTAAAATGGCGATCGAAAAGTAAAAAAAAAGTGATACGTGTTTATTGCATTTCGAAAGGCTTTGATGGCAATTACTCAAGGTAAACGTTTAATACTTAGATATCTATAATTTATTGCGCGGAATTGCTCGTAAGTCAAATGCTACGGCCTGGCGGGCTTTTTCTAGAAATAAAACACTTGCCCGGTGTTCTTTTCAACTTGTCCCGGGCGTCCGGGCCTAATATTTGTCGGATCATGCTCTTGCATGGATGTGCATCAATAGGGAACTTAAGCACCGACGACGAAACGAGAGGACGACGACGGCCGGAAGTCGAATTCTCACATTTGGGCGTACTGCGCATGTCTTTGTTTGAGATTTCGTCGTCCACGTTGCGTCCACGACGGAATTTTTCCAGGAAAGCCGTTCTCTTGAAAACGTAAGTAGAAGTAGCGTCGTTAGGACTATGTTCAAAGGATTTTGATCTATTTTCACGAAGCTTGGTACCTGCTAAGGTTTTAGATTGCGAGTGGATCGCATTGGATGAATTTTTTTGCTTCTTTTGCAGGCATATTTCACAAGTATTTATTGAAACTCTTCTCAATATGGCCGCCTCCCTTTTGCCAGAGGAAGAAACCGAGAAAACGTAAGCTACAAACAGCTATGTATTTTGGTAGATTTTTCTTTTCGATACAGTGACAGCTTAATACATTTTTCGACCAACTTGGAACTTATTTGTTGTTTTTTATTGCATCTAGAAGCAAGTACTTCCAGTGGACGACAGATCATGATGTTATTATGTGTAGGGAAGTGCTCGTGAGCGAACCCTACAAATTCAAGCTAAGAACCCCTGAAAGAGGACAAGCCTGGGAATCCTTAGCTCAGCAGCTCAACAGTATTCATCAGCCGAAGTTCAGAGTAACCGCCAGATCCGTGCGTGATCGGTTTTCACTGCTGTCGACAAAGTATGCACAAAAATTAAGAATGGAGGAGAGAGCTTCAGGTATCGAAGTGGAACACACAGAGCTAGAGAAACTGATAGATGAAATCTTAGAGCGAGAGAAGGACGCAAAGAGGGAACTAGACTCAAAAGACCGTGAAAAGAAGAGTAAGGCCGACAAGGAAAAGGCTACAGCTGAACAAGTCAGGAAGCAAGCAATGGAGAGAATGGTTAAGCGAACAGGTGATGACCAGGAGAACAAACAAAGGAAGCCAAAGATCAGGCGAAGCACTGTTGATGCTATAGATTACTTGAGAGAGAGATCAGAAAATGAGAGGGAGTATAAAAAAGAAGAATTAGAGATCAAGAAGAGAGAACTTGCTGTGCAAGCTGAAAAGCAAGATCAAGCTCAAAAGCAACAACAGGCTATGTTTTCAGCATTAATGGCTCAAATTCAGCAGCAACAACAGCAACAGCAGAATGTGCAAGCAATGCTAGCAGCACAACAGCAGCAGCAAACCAAGCTTCTGATGGCATTCATGGAGAATAACAAGAAACAGTGAACTTGTTAAGCTTAGTTCAAGACTGTGAGTAATACTCTCTCATAAGATCAGTTTAAAAGCAATTTGCAGTTGAATTTGTTATGAACCCTCCCAGTTACTAGAGGTGTCTCTTAAGTTTTACATTTTACATTTGAATTGTTATAGAACTGAACCAGAAAAATGGTTGTTGCACGGTGTAGTGTAACCAGTGTAGAATTTAATGTTTTCATGGCTTCTAAACTTCACACAAATGTCAGCCGTACTTCCTATTGCTTATTTTGCAATTCTCTAGTGCATGCAGATTGTTGTGTTTTGAGTTTTTCATGAATAAACTGTGTTTATTATATTTGGAATGGTTGTGTTTGTGCTTTTTATTCAGTTATTAACCTTAACCCTTTGAGCCCTAATTTCAAAGAACAAATTCTCCTATCTTGTCCTCATACTTTTCTTATAAAAGTACTAGGGAAAAGTTATTAAAATACGAAAATTAACCTTGGGTGATCAGATCCTTAACTCTCATGACCTCAGGGGTTGAATAAGCATTGATATTACAAGGAGAAATTTGATACGGATTACTGTTAGGGCTTAAAGGGTTAATTAAGTAAAAAAGGAGAAAGAAGATTCTTTAATGGATTTTTCAGTTCTGTTTTATTTTTACTCTCTAGTAATCAGTCAACCATCACTTCATAAGCATTTTTCTGAACTGCATGTACGTTTGGCTGCACAGCTTTCATATATAAGATATTACAAGCCACAAGTCGTTGGAACCTGTTCACTCCTAAGCAAAATAGTCTTCAAGTCTTGGTGGTCTGAGATCAAAATAAGTTGAAGTCAGGTTTCCATAGAAACATGTCAATGCATTTCGAAGTATGACAGAAACCACATACATTTTCCCAACATTGTTTAAAAAGATTTTCAAATTTTTTTTGAAGTCGTTAAATTTAAAAGAGTTAATAATGTCACCAAATAGCCATTCGACCGAGCTCCTAACAGCACTCATTTTGCCATTGTATTCCTCCATTTGAGGAGTTAGAACACCATACTTGAAAGGGCCTTGAAGGTGTATCCTTAGTGGATAACCCGGGTCACCGTACACACAGAGTGGCTGGCCTGCTGGATTAAACGCAAACTGCTCCAAGTCATGAAGCAGCCCTGAGTCAGCTAGCATGCCTGCGTCATGCTTCCTTCCTTCTAAAACACACACACCAAAAAACATTATTATTAGCTAATTGATAAAATAATTTATAAATAGGAGCTGCATTCATGTATATTTTAGTTAGGAAGGAACTGGACAAGGATTAGGGTTTGAGAGTGACTTCATGCACCACATTTTATCACCCATAGGGAGCGAAAATGTCAACCACTTTCCTGAGGGTAGGGTGCGGGTGGGGGGCGTGGGGCTTACGTAGGGGAGTATTGGGGACTTGTGGAATGTTTGTGCCCTAGAGGTGGGAGGCTTCATAAGATTTTTAATGGAAATAACTTAAAAAGCAACAGGAGCATGCCTTAAAGCATTGCCTCACATCTGGGTGAAGAGTGAAAGGTAAGTGAGGACCCCACATGACAGTTGTTTAATAAACAAAGTAACAAGTACCCTTTGTAAGACACTACCCAGAACAGTCTGTCAATATTTTGTACTTCTTAATTATTTTATAACTTACCAATTGGACCATATAAGTTTGCTATCAAACCATTTGGTAGAGCCACGCTTTGAAACTTAAGGGCGTGAACCCGCTTGTGGCCATTGTAAAGAATTCGTTGGTGCTCTCCAGGCCGTGAAATGGGTCTAACGGTGCCATCTATGAACCCAAAACAGTTGTCCAAGGGAGCTCCCTTAGCTGTTATAGCATCAACGTAGGTCTGGAGGTTTGCAGGACTAAGAATTTCATGATTCCAGTGCAGTACCTTGTGTCCATGGGTATTGTAAATGTAGTCAAGCATTTGGTTGGTAATCATACTTAGAACTGGTACAGGTTTAGCAAATCTGTGAATCATATCGCCATACCTACAAGGGTACGACATTCGCTTGAGCAGCATGCATAGGCCTTCAATGCCGTCACAAACGGAGCGTTGCTCACAGATTATGGTGTCTGGAATCCGTAGAACCTCTGCCAATGCTCGCACGTCTCGTTTGCGAAAACGAAACTCTGCTACACTTTCAGATTCATCGATCTCGTCAAGGTCAAAAGGTGCATAAACATCGTACGGAAAATCAGGGTCTCTCGAAGAATAAAGATCATGAAGTATAATAAATTCTTCATCATCAATTAAGCCATCATCGTGGCTGATTGCAAGCAAATTGCGAAAGTCTTTGAACGCCATAGACAAGCCAAAACTATCGTGAGTGGAAGTGCCGTTGACTCTCCGAAAGGTCGTCTGCTTAACTTTCAGTTTTCCCGCCGAAAACGAAACCCTTGGTCCAGTCCTTCTCGGGTATGAAGCGTCGTCGTCGTCCAATTCGTCGTCGGTGCTTAAGTTCCCTAATACCTCACATGTTTGCTTTAATATATTTGTGCACTTGACAACATCTTGAATAACGCCTTCTGAAGCAGCTTTCAAAAGTGTTACACTTTGACTGTCCAAAGGGTGGAACTGTAGAACCAAATAATGTGGTGCCTGCTCAGTGCACAAGCCAAAGAGATGTGGGATTCCCCAGTGGTCTCCAATACCTGTAATTGCTGCTTCTTCACGAAGCACTTCTCTTTTTTCTGATTTGATGAATCCATTCCTTTTATCTCTTTGGCAACGACTCTGAATTCATTGCGATCCAATTTATTGGGTTTTGTGCACTTTCAATAAAGCCCTATGGATTTCTTTAAAAGCAGGAGCCTCTGTTTTCGTGACTGTACTCGTTTCTCCAGAGCAAACATCGATACGTTTCCGCGGAATTTTTGCGGCCAACATGATCTCCTCTTCCAATTGACTTATCCGCTCGGACTTTAAATTCGATAAGGTTACCGAATACTTGCTTCTCGACAAAGTATTGGCCACTGGCGATGGATTGTTCGATTTGATGGGTTTCTTTTTTTTGGCTATGGTTCTAGCACTTCCCTTGCGTCTGGTTCATGAGTCTTCTCATTCTTCTCTCTCCCTTTTGGCACCTCCACTATTTGTGGGCCACGAGTCTTCTCATTCTTCTCTCTCCCTTCTGGCACCTCCACTATTTCTGGTCCACAAGTCTTCTCATTTTCTTCGCCTTCACATTTTCTCCTCTTCCACGCTTTTCTCTGTTTCTATTCTCTTTTATCGAATGCGCTCTTGAATGGTAATTTCCACCCCTAACTCACTCTCCTTTTTTGCGAAGCTCCTCTCGCTCGTTTGAATCTACTGATGGTTTATTCACACGTCACAGGAAAAGGATTCTATTTAAAGTAGCATGTGAACTCTAAACAAAGATCATCGTTCTTGACCTCCATTTAACCCAAATATCAAAATACAAATTCCTTTTTCGTGTCCCTATACGTCTCCCTGAAAAATAGTTAGGAGAACTTGTTTGATATCAAGCGTTGTGTGATCATGTCCTTAATTCTCATAACCTATGTAATTGACAAGGTGTTAAACGGAGATCACACGTGAAGATTTTCTTTTTTACAACGGTAGGGTTTAAACAAGTCCTTTGGTGGTGAAAGAGACATGGATTTGCGCTTTACCTTTTCACAGAAATGTTGTTTGTGTACTGCAAAGTTTAAAACTTTCATCCTGATTCAAAAGCATGTGGAACGAAAGCACACGCGGGAAGCTAATCGAGCCGTGAATGTGGTATTCTTAGACAACGAGGAGAACGAGATTGTAGTGCCCAATATTAAAACTATCAAATGGAGATCGCAAGATTTTAAGACAGGATATCTGTCATGGCTGGCAGGGTTGATGGAGCAGATCAACGCTTCCCTGAATCCTCGTTTACGCGGTAAGTAGCGGATTAAGAACTAAGTGAATGAATTTCCCTCGTTTGATTACGGCCAGTGTGCGAGTCATGGTGGGACTTGCTGATTGAAGTGCTTGAACCGCGGCCGTGGCTGCTTCATTCTGCTTTATCTCCCTGGCAACGGCAGCAACGGATTCCTGTACCAGGCGACGAAGACTATTTAACTGACCCTCCGTAAAGTTATTGTCATTTGCTGCATGGTCCAGGCGCGCTGTCTTAGCGTTGGAATTTTGTCTACATTGTGCCGACTGATTCAGTGTTCTGTCGTCGGTTTGTGCGGGGATAACAAAGGCGGAACCATTTAAGCGACTCAAAAGAGTGTTCCTATTTCCCGTGGAAAGAAGCTTTTTCTCTCTGCAAAGGTAATGAAGTTCTGGAAGGTCAAAGCATCCAGTACCGAGGGATCGACCCTAGCAGGATTGTTTGCGAGAGACCGTCGAGTTGGCATCATAACTGTTGCAATAAGAAAGTTTTTCAGGTCGTAGATCCCCAAATGGCAAATAAGGTGCAGATTTGGAATAAAACTATACTACATATAAATTGGCTGCTCAACAAATTTTTCAACCTACTGACTGTAATTGTATATTCAGATTCTGTTTTTTTTTTTCTGACTTACCTATTTTGAGCACTAAACTTAACAAGTTGTTAGGTTCAACAATTTTTAACTGAATACTTGTTTCACCAGTACAAAAGGATGACCAGCTGAGGCAGCGGAATTCGTCAAGATAGTCATAGACCACCATGGCATGTTTTGGAAATGTTATTGCATCTTGTATGCCAGGTTGTTGAAGTAAATATCTGATGTGCTTCTCCCCATCTGTGTATGCCGCTACGAACTGCTCATTTTGAACAAATTTTGAGTGGACCTCTTCTTTAAGCTTGGCCTTAGTCTTCCGCAGTTCTTGTACAATGACATTCCTAATGACAGATACAAAGCAAGGAATTTCTTGTGCTTAAAAAATAACCTGTCATAAATTCAATTTTTTACTAGACTTTTCTCCCTTTTTTCTTCTTGAAAAGAACATAATCCAGTTTATAATAAGGTTTTAATGATTTCAGAACTTGTAGTACTGTAAGTTGTAGGCGGCCATTTTCTTGATTTCTGGCAAAGGTTGAGTTTAGTGACCATCTCATGATTAATTTTCGGTTTAAAAGGAAGTTCTGTTTGCAGTTCTTAGTTTGGTGTTTTATGTTCACATTGTTTTTGGTTTTCCTTGTCTTGGTAAAAATCATCACTTGCTTCTTCATAAGAAGCAGATAGAGTATTTCTAACTTGTACATGTAAGGTTAATAACAGTTGTTGAAAAGGCAAAATGCCAGCGTGGTTTTTTTTTTTTTTGCATAAGTTAAAAAAATATTTGAGTAATTTGATTATTTTAGTAGTATTTTGTACCAATATGTGCTCATGCATTAAGGAAACAGTTATTATTTTTATTTGTTATAATTATTTTATTTATTTATCATACCTGGGAAGAATAGGATTAAGACCAGTTTTCTCCGCCAGTTTGTTTCCCCAATGACCCCTCAAAATTGAATTTATACTGGTTCTGGCCAGTGCTGAAGGAGGAAATAATGCCCACGTCAAAGTCGAAAAAGGCTTCGTGATGCTTTTTTACAAATGGTGGCATAAATGTGTTCTTGACAACTCTACCATCACAACAGTCTAGCATTGCCTCATGCAAGCTTTTCATTTGAAATTACTTCCGGTCACTTCTGTCGTCCACAAATTGCAGGAATCGCTGGTCAGGTGTACACATTTTTTGCCTCCAGGCTTTTTTGCAGAGTCCGAGTCAAGGGGCCTTATGGCAGAAGAATGTCCAGAAATGGTGATGTCACAAAAAAGGGATGGGAAAGTCCAGTGTAAACTTTTCCTTAATTCATTCAATTCGTCCTAAGCAGCCTCCCTGCCGATCTCACGCGAAACAAGAGGTACAGATAACCTTGGCCATTCGGGGTAGGGCAAATACAACCAGTTCCTGGTCGGTCAATTGGCTGGTAAACAGTTCCCGAATCCTGGCACCTCTGTGGTAAGGACTCAAAGTTTACGTTAAAAAAATACTTACTGCTTCTTTGCTGTTGACAACAGGCTAAGGGCGGTGATCAGGTAGAAGGAGTAATGTCTTGATAAATTTCCCTTGGACGCAAATGAATTTTGGCAGGTTTCAAAAGTCACTTTAGCCACTTTTCTTTCCGGAGAAAACATCGTAAACTAATTTAACGGATTTAAAGGCCAAAACATCAACAACCATTGTAGCCAATTGACATACAAACACTTTTCAGAATTGTAGAGAAAAGCAATCTTTGGGCTTTCTATTTATTTAGTATGGAGAAATCCGCAGTTTTCGAGACCTATCGGCAGCGCGCTTGCCAAACAGGCTTTTTCGCTGTGCCTTTTTTTTTTTTAACGATGTGGGACATTAATCATTAATGGAAGCTCGGTAGGAGTGAAACACTTTCCAGAATGGCAGGGAAAAGTAATCTATAGGGCTTTATTTCTTTCTATTAAGTTTGGAGAAATCCGCAGTTTTCGAGACCTATCGAGTGGCCATATGCAATTAAAAAATCGACGAGTTCGTTATTTAGTCCATAATGAAGTGTCATTTGCTAAAGACGTATGAAAACCAGTTTTGACTGCCGCGCGGACTGCGGGCTCAATCCCCGTATGGCAGGAGGCACTTCAATTTGATCATAATGCATCCATCTTACTTGTACTCTCTGCTGCTTCTCTGTTTTCCGCTTCTTGTTTGAACAGCTGTTGTCACTACTGCCCTGCCTCATTCGGTTCAGGAGACCAGATAGCCGGTTGACTGTTCGCAATGAAAATGTAGTAGGTGGTGATCTCGCCAAGGCCAATCCTTCTTCACTATGGCCACTTATTAGGGACCTTAAGCAACTCACGACGACGGCCCAGTGGACGCCGGCCGTGAGTGTGGGAAACTAGGTCGAGGTCGACGTCTTTTGGCGGGAAACACAAGATTAAGCAAACAAGAGGACGACGGCATTTTTTTCTGAGGTCTTTGCCACTTCAGTTAGATATGGCATCCCTGAGAGATACTCGAGAAGCTTTATTGTTTGCATACTCTGAAGATTGGTTGGATGACGTAGAATTTCTCGTTTTGAATGAGCTCAACACTTCTAAAAACCTCGACTTTCCCTATGATTTGTACGACCAGTTTGATTTTGACGATATCGACGAAGCCGAGTGTATTGCCGAATTTCGTTTTGAGAAGCGACACATTCTGCTACTAGAAGAGGTGCTACAGATCCCGCCTTTAATGAAATGCAACCAGAGATCGGTTTTCACCGGAACGGAAGGACTCTGTATGCTTCTTAAAAGGCTTGCTTACCCTTGTAGATATTCAGACCTCATTCATCGTTTTGGCAGACCAGTTCCTGTCCTAAGCATGATTACCAATGAAGTCATAGACCACATATACGGGACCCACCATCACAAGATAACTAACTGGAATGATGATATTCTGAACCCTATTGCCTTGCAAACGTACGCAGATGCAATTTCAGCAAAAGGAGCACCTTTAGCAAACTGCTTTGGATTTGTAGATGGGACAGTGAGACCAATTTCTAAACCCGGAGAACGCCAACGAGTGATGTATAACGGTCACAAGAGAGTTCATGGCATCATAATTTTTTTTTTCTTTTAAGGTATGTTTTTGCGAAATTGCAGTAAGTCCATCTCAAGGAGAAATAAAAAATTCCTTGACATTCAAAGGCTTTCTAACAGCATTTCTTTCAAAGTCATCTCCATCAGTTTTCACCTCATCAACCCATTTTTATTTGCCTGCAGAGAAGCAAGGTTTCTTTGAAAACAGAGGGACAATAACATTGATTTTCCTGAAACGGTTTTATGTTTGCTTGTACCTTTAGATAGTACTTGTGAGAATCCCAGGTATATAGTTAGTGTCCCAAATGCAATATGAGAACAAAGTTCCTGTCCCCTAGCTGGATTTTATGTGGGAAGAGGAAGGGGGGGGGGGGGGGGGGTTAAGCCTACATGCAGCAGAAAATTCATTGGGAGAAATAGCACTACCTGATAACCTCCCCAGTCAGTGGATCCCAATGGCCTATGGGGGTTTGAACACACCCACTGCACCCTCCTACTGATAGGCAACATCATTACATTTGGAAAAGCATTAATTAAGTGCAAATATTTTGTTCTTCCATGTCCATATCCACTGTGAAGAAGGAAGAAAGCATGATGCAAGCATGTTGACAGAATCTGGGCTTTTGAGGCAACTACAACAGAATGCACTGTCACCTGCTGGCCAGCCTATGTGTATCTATGGGGACCCTGCATACCCACTGAGGGTACATTTGCAGGGTCCATTCAAGAATGCCCACTTAACTCCTCAGATGCAGCAGTTTAATAAGTGTATGAGTGAAGTTAGAGTTTCTGTTGAATGGCTTTTTAATGACATCATAAATTATTTTAAGTACATGATTTTAAAAAAAATCTCAAGGTTGGTTTAAGTAGTGTAGGGAAAATGTACTTTGTATCAGCACTTCTTCGCAATGCTCTGACATGCCTATATGGCAATTCGACATCCAAGTTTTTTGATGTTCAACCTCCAAGGCTGGAAGACTATTTTGCATAAATTTGAAGACTGAATTCCTGTAATGTAAAGTATGTTTAATCAACAACCACTTTCTTCCAACAAGTAACAAGCAAGTAACCAAACTGTAAAGAACAGACCATTAATTTGTTGAGTTAGTAAACAGATGAAAAACATCCAAAGTCCCTTGTCATACATCTTCTCTTCCATCTGTCATATAACTGAATATCTTGTTTACAAAAAACACAATTTAAAAACATCTTGATTTTGATTTTAAAAAATGTTTGATTCTTGCTTTATAAGAAAACAAACAAGTGCAAAAACCAGATACCCCTAGTAAGTCATAACTTGCAATAAAAAAACTGTAACTGAACAAATCTCAACCTGCTGAATTTGATCCAGGTGTACTTTTTCTACTTTTTAGCAAACTTTTCCACAATTGCTAACATAGTTTGGTTTTGCTGCTGACTTTGTTGCATAAAAGCTGCTAACATATCTTGCATCTGCTGTCGTTGATTGACCTGTGGCAGTTGCATCTGTTGCAAAATATTGTTTTGTTGATCTACAATTTTCTGCTGCTCAGATCTCCTTTGAGTCAGTTCTTCTTGCTTTATCTTCGTGTCGTTTTCCAATTTCTCTCTCATAAAGTCAAGAGTGTCTGAACCACTACGTCTTGCTTTCTTCTTGTGCCCTGAAGCTGTCTCTCCAGTGGCTTCTTTGCGCTTCTTGCTTTGTCCAAGTTTTTCCATAGCTTGAAATTTCATTTCTTCTGCATTTGCTTTGTCCTGCAATTCACTCTTTTTACCTGATTCCTCAATTAGATCTAGCTCTACTTGAGCTGCTTTTTCTTTCTCAGCTATCTCCTCTAAAGCAGCATCAAGTTCGGAAAGTTCTGGCACTTCAATTCCTGAGGCTCTTTCTTCTTCTCTTATTTTTAGTTTAAAGTTCCTCAGCAAAATCTTTGCTCGGTCTCTGACAGACTTCTGTGAAACTCGGAAACGTGGTGCATGAATAGCATTCAGATGAGTTGCAATAAGGTCCCATGCCTGTCCACTCTCCCTACTTCTGTTCTTAAATTTATAAGGTTCAACTGCCAACATCTCTCTGGCTAAGAGTACATCGTGTTCTTTTGACCATTTAAATGCTGGCAAGTTCCTAGAATTACAGAGAAGAAAAAATTACCTATAATATTTTAACAAATTTAAATGATTTCCAAGGTATTGATTGTTTGAATAGAGTATACCAACAGACTTCAAATCAAGTAGTCCTCGTGTAAAAGTTTTGGCATAGGATGGGGTACTCTAGGATAAAAGGGGAACATTTTTGGAAAAGCAAATGAATTTACTATATAAATAGGAAATGTTTCCCCCAAAAAAACAACAACACCAAACAAGCAATGAAAAAGGAAACAAACATCAAATTTGGGGCTTTTTGCTACTAACTGAGTCAACTAATCTCAAATTCCATCCATTCTCCTTCCCAAACAAAAAAATATGTACAATTATCTCTGTCAACAGCCACAGCTACAATGGGCTACGTTCTGTAAACAAACAGATCACTGTGTTGCATATCATGGCTCACATTTCAGGGCTTCAATTCCCTTAAAATATAGATAATTTTGTTACTACGTGTTAAAATGATTTGCAATTGAATTATTGAGTCTTCGTTCGGAGGGGCTTGCAACGATTATCTTCGGGGATCCAAATTAAAGCTAACAGAAATGATATTTACAACCTTCACGACAGCAATAATTCTGCTTAGCAAGTTCAAAAGGACACATAATCAAACAATTAAATTGGAGAAATTAGTTCTGAGGGATATTCGACAGGTTAAACAGTGGACGGATTGTAGCATGTCAAATTGAAGGGAAAAAATCTCGCAACACAAATCACCAACTATGTAAAAAGTTTCTCGGAAGTATTCGTGCGCTTAATTTCTTAGAACCTGCCATACCGAAAATACAACTTTCATTAAGAGTTTGCACTGAAAAATCCAATTCTAGCTTGAAAGAAAGGGCGCTTTCGCAGCCAAATTTCTTCTAAACGTAATTCAAAATAAAACTCCAAGAAAAGCCCTTACTTACGTAGCTCTTTCAGATGTTTGTTCACAGGAAGGTATAAAAATATATTATCGGACACTTTTTACCTCTTCGGCTCTATTGAAGCTCGCGATGGAGAAACAGCCGATTTATTCTTCCTCTAAAATAGTAATAGAGTACTCTTTATAGTCCCAGAAGATAATTGCGTAAAAAGCGTCACATTTCCCACAAAACTTACTCACAGAGGCTCGATTGGATTGATCGATTATCGGACATGCAAATCTATTATCGGACATGCGAATCTATTATCGGACATATGATACAACTATTGTTTGGTGCCCAAATTTGGGAAGTGTGAGGGTCAGAACATCATGTAGGCCTACGTATAATGTCCCGGGACATAACCATGTGTAATATACATAACTTTACATGACTTATAGATAACTTTACATGACGTACTGACCAGATCAGACAGATCATCAATAATATTTCTATGATATATGTAAGTTTGCTACGTTTATTCTCACGTGACAAGGTATTCAAGAACAAATATGTGAGCAAAGAGTTTCTTCTTGTTTATGATACAGACTGAGGGAAAAAGGGGTACTGTATACAATTCTGTTAGTTTAATATTTCGGAATGCTATTGCTTATGATGACCCAAAACATAAGCTTGCATCAACAACAAAGTTTCTTTGTAACTTAAAGCTACCTGTCAACTGTTCGCAGTTCAATGTCACTTCTTCTTAAATGATCTGCATGAGGGCCTAATTTTAGTGTAGAAGAACGTAAATTATTTCTTTAATCTAGGAGCAACAAGAGCTTACAAATTTTTTTGGTTTTTTAATAGTCATTGTGGCTTGGGAAGCCCCGAACTTCACACTCCTCGCAGGTGTAGTCCACGAGTGTGTTGAAAGAATCAAGCACTGGCAGATCCGTGCATTGAAAGTGGAACCATCCCCCGCAGTAATCACACTCTACCCATGGGTTTTCTTCTTCGGTGTAGTATTCTTTGCCGCACTTCGCACAATGGTACTTTTCCTTTTCCTCTGCGGTCGCCGTCTTCTTTCTCTTTGCACGTGAACCATTCTTCCCCTTCTTTCCCCTATTATTTTTTTGGGCTTCTTTTGCTTCTTCCTTTCTTTTCTTTTCTTCTGCCTTTGCCTTCATTTTCTCTTTCCTTTCCTCTGCTTTCTTTTTCTTCTCCGCTGCCGTTCTCTCTCTCTCTTTTCTCTTTTCTTCTTTTTCCTTCTTTTCTTTTTCCTTTCTTTCGTTTTCTGACTGTAACGCAGCTACAAACAATTGGCCTGTTATACAGCTGTTGCTAGGATTCAGCGCGTTGTTCCCCCGTTTTCTGTTTGCGGTAGTTTTTCTTCTCAGATCTAACATTATGCTGCACAAATCTCCGTCGATATGAACAGATCCAAATGGTGTGGAGATGGTGTAAGGCGATGGTTCCGCGCTGGAAGGAGGAGAAGGGAACACTCGAACTTCATCACTTTGGGACATGTTCACGGGCGAAGTGGCAGCTGGTGCTAATGGTGTGGAGGTGCTGTAAGGCGATGGTTCGCTGGAAGGAGGAGAAGGGAACACGGGGACTTCAGCACTTTGCGACACGTTCACGGGCGAGGTGGCAGCTGGTGGTACACTCAACATTGTCGGCAGTAGAGGACAGCCCATTTGTAGACAGTCACAAAAGCCGAATCCATCGCAAGTACAGTGGCAGGCGGACTGGCACGGGCAATTTGCGTTAACCTTGTCTCCTCCGATATCTCTGAACAACTCCCGCCATGTGTCGTACTGGTGGTCGCCGTCTATGTCATAACCGTTCTGAAATCGCCGTCTGAATCTCTCTCTCTCCGTCCTCCCAATTCTCTTCTCTAACGATGTCAGTGTTTCATAGGCTGCTGATATGCCAGGAGAATTGGATTGTGTACTTGGCGTACTTGGCCCACTGGGTGTCGATGAGAGAAATGGGTCCCCTTGAAGAAGCGATGGGCGTGGTGGAGTAATGGGCACATCAACCTCATGCATTAGTGGGAGTTCCATGCAAGGGGAAGCAGGCTCGGTAGCAAAACCATCTTGTCCCACTGTATCATCCTCAGTTGGAGGAGAGCTTTCACTAGTGGGTGGATCTGAATTCCTGATGGCGTCTCGGCTGGATGAACCAATGGTTGGCGCTAGCTTGGAGTAGTCAAACTGGGTCGGATCAAACGGATAGATACCAGCCCGTCTAAATCCTCCCCGGATGACTTGTGGAGTATTACTTGAGTGCCAGGCAACGTTAAAGATCTTAGCGAAATTACGCTGATTGACCACCATTGAAGCAATATGGTTGAAAGCTGCGCACGCCCTCACCCATCCCCGTTTCAGCGGGCCAAACAAGGACAAGTCCAGAGGCTGGAGAAGATGAGATGAATGAGCAGGCAAGCAGAAGACAAGGATTTTGTTTCTGATTGCTGTTTCGATTACGTCTTGCGTGACGTTCGCTTTGTGGCCATCAACCAAAAGCAAGACAGGCCGTTCCTCGGGAATATGTTTCAGAAACAGTTCATTGAACCACTTTAAATAGAGGTCCTTATCTATCCAGCCAGACTTCTGTGCTGTAAATAAGGTGTTTGTCGGTGCGCCCTCTTGAACCCCATTTGGTACGCGCCCACTTTGACTCTTATAGATCAACATGGGAGGTAGGCTATTCCCTGCAGCAGATGAGCAGGCCAGCACTGTCACTTTTTCATGCTGCCCTTTGGAAACGCGTGGAATGTGTTTTGCACCTCTTGCTGCGGCCACCGTCTTATTTATACTGTCAAACTCAAAGCCGCTCTCGTCACAGTTGAAAATCAAGTGCGGTTTCTCCAATAATGACCCATAAGGATTATCTGTGAGGGTTTCATAAAGGCGCTCGTAGAATTGCTCTATCGTTGTCCTGTTTACTAACGTGCGGACGATTCCAAAGTTTTGCGTCGCTCGCATAGAAATTTCAGGATTTCGCTTTAGAAAGTGTCGCCACCACATCTCTGAAAGGCACCCCTCTACCTTTTTTCCTCGCTTAACGGCGATCTGCGTGGCCATGTACAAAATTATTTCTTTACTTTTACCATAGCCTTGCTTACTGACGTCAATCAGATAACTGGCAAGTTTCTTTTCGTCCTCCGCGCTTAACATTCGTTCTGGGCCACTTAGAGCTCCGTGTTCAGTTCGCCCACTTATTCTATCCCCAAGAGTTGATTTAGGGACATTCCAATCTGCAGCCGCTTTTCTTACGGAATCTCCATTTCTTACGGCCTCCATGGCAGCAACCATGTTTTCTTCCGTCCAAGTTTTTCTTTTTTTTGGTGGCATTTTGACCCTAAGGATGTGGATGATTATCTTAGAAATGCTCTTAAGTACATTTCCTTTACTTCTTTTACTCACCGATTGACCCACCCAGGAACCCCACCCTATTCCTGGTAGTGCCCCACCCCTTTTCTTACAGATCCACTTCCTTTCACCGAATAGTATGTTTTTTAAAATTGTAAAATTACTACATTTTACCACTAGAACGTCAGACATAGTATTGTAAACCGTTTCCTGGAATATCCCCTTTTGTCAATGAAAGACATGGGTCGGTATTAAAAAAAACTCAGAAAATCACGTAAAATTATAAATTGAGGAGCTAATTTCTCATTTCCCCTTGTTAACTGATCAAGGACCACATAAATAAGCCAAAATATAGCATTTTAAGCTTAACTTACCTGGATATTTGGAAATCCTGGACAAAATTCCCGCCAGACACATTGCGCACGCAAATCCTGTTTCGGTATGAAAGCTGGCCGTCCGATAATAGATCGCAGGCGTATACAGGCAAAAACACCTTTAACCAGCGGTTGATCGCAAAAAACAGCCCCAATGGACTCATGGGAAAGAAAATGGAGGACAAGGTTGCGATCGGCGAGTTTTCAGGGCAATCTCAGCAGTTTTGCGCCCGTTATTGAAATTTTTTTTTTTGTCGAGGGAAATTTGTTGGGAAAATCAAGCGCCATGGTTGTTGAAGGTAAGAAAACTAATTTCATTTTATATTTCCGCGGATTTACGACAGACAACTTGGTACACGCGGCGATTACATGCCATCTAGTCAAAGTGTTGGTGTTTCATAACCTTTTTTTTATTATTTTAGTGGAAAACAAAGTTTTTCCGTTTTTGTCCGATAATGTGTGGCGTCCGATAATATATATTTATACCTGAAGCCATCTTTGATTCCAGCTAGTTCACTGAAAACGAGAAAGTTCGTAAATGAATAAACAGCACATTCTCGTCAAATAGCACCACAAAATTTTTCTTCGATCTTAGAAAGCCCAAAACAACACTCACATGTGATTTGTTTCCTTAAAATGAGCAGGGAAAGAGAAAATAAGGAAATAAATGCTCACCTTCTGACGACGCCTTCAAAACCATGTGTCGCCCGACGTCGAGAGCTGAACGACGACTCAAGTTTTATCGCTGACATGCGCGGTAGCTGCAAATATTGCACTTTTACTTCCGGTCGCCCAATTTGGCGTCGTCGTCGTGAGTTGCGTAATGTCCCTATTATGTTGGCTGGCAGACGACGTTATTCACTAGAATTGGAACATCGCAGTCCTCCTGCACAGTTTCTACTTTGGCACGTTTCGTAGCTTAGTCCTTCTCCAAAGAATCACGATGCTCCATTGATTGACTGTCCTTTAGAGCTGCTCTCTCGTTGGAGGTTCCCAACAACCGTCCAGATGGAGGGGAGCTTATAGTCGTACTGTGTTTGCTCTCAAAAGCAGGTGTAAGTAAATTAGCCTCATCATCTCAGTCGTTGACATAGTGAAATTCAGGCTCTCTCTTCTTTACCTTTTAGGTCTTGACAGGTTCATTGAAATAATAGCTTGGATATTGCAAGCTCAATTGAAGCCTTCAAAGCTACAAAGCACGTGGTTCAACTTAAACGAAAACACAGAATGAAAATTCATGAACCTTTCGCTTCCTCTACCCCAAAATATACTCCACTTTATAAACATCTGTTCTTGATGTTCTTTTGACCGGTGGACACAAAGCTTTTTGCTCGTCTACAGTGGAAAAGCCTTGCAACCTTTTGTAAAAACCGTTCGCGTGACGGGACGAAGTGTTGAAAAAATTCAGGGTCAACCGCGTTTAGTCTGTGAGGAGACAAATACCGAAAGTCTAAAATTAGCGAATCACGGTTTGAGTAGTACAATAGGTTAGGTTGTTTAGACGTCTGTTTAGACTAGAACCCAGACTCCTTGTTGTGGTTGTCACAAAGGAATGGAATATTCTGTGAACCACCTGGAAACTTTGTCTTATTGTTGATCCTCAGCCACTACTTGGAGGTTTTTCAGGACATTTGTATGGGTTGGAGTACAAACACTATACACGGCATGGATTTCTTTACCACTAACTCCACCCCAGAATGAATCCATTCCTTCTTTTAGTTCAGTGATACATGTAAAGGGCTTGTAAATACGTTCTGTCTCAGATACATGTAGAAGAATTTTCTTGGTGTTTGAGGTACTTGGACAGCTGTTACACCGTAATCACAGAGAATCTGTATCACATCTTCAGCTGAAAAAGGTTGCACACCAAGCAGGGCTTGTTGAAGGATTTTACGTTCCTTTTCATGAAAGGATTGGAATAAAAAATTACTGTGACACCTGTCCGACCACGGCTTGCAGTCATAGGCGTACGGGCACATTCGGATCTGGGAGGGGGAGGCGTGACGGTGATCTTCTTGCGCCAAAAAAATTACACAATGGCCGAACTTGTAAGCATTGAAATTGAGATATAAACGCACTTAAATTGCAAGAAAAATGAAAGGGTTCACAATTCTCACGTCTACTGAAACCGTTATAATTCGTTTATTTATTTATTTATTTATTTAGATACATTATTTATACAGAAATTCCAGTTCAGCATAGCTGGTTTAAATGGAGATCTGTATAAAATAATAAGAATAAATAATTAAATATAGAAATGAAAGCAAAAAATCATACAAAGAGTTCATGAAGGTGAGAAATTAACTAAGGTGATTTAGATGTTTCTTGACTGTCAGTTTAAAACCAGTGAGAGACTGATCATGACGTAAGTTACGAGGAAGAGTGTTCCAGGATTTGACAGCATTGTACTTAAAAGATGTTTGAAATTTAGTAGTCTTGGCAAGAGGCAGGCGAATAAGGCCTTTGTTCCTAGTGTTGTTGTTATGGATCTGCTCCGAGGAGTGGAAGTCATCTAGCAGATAAGCTGGGGCCTAGCCGAAAACAGTTATATTCAAACCTCGCATACTCTATGACCTCTAGTGACAAGTATACTCAATCTTGCTAAAATTAGAAAGTTATTTAAAGAAAAACGTTTTTCCTTCCGTGGCGCTGTCCGAAAATATTTAAAACCTTGTCCATACTGTTTCGATTACTCTATTGCCGTAACCCATAACAGCTCTCAATGCATGCGATAGCAAGGCTATTCAGCCTATTTTGCCCCATTGTGCTCCGAAGGTAGGTCTTTACGCCGGAGTCCGCAGAACAAATGCTCCGCTGAGCATGATTGTTTCGGGGATAACTGCCAGAATTGAGGCGATCTTTGAGAACTCTGGGATCATTTCATAGAGGCTGTTTTCGTTCAACAATTCGATAACTTCTGCACTTGTTTTTAGCGATTTCTCCACGTTTGCTGCCTTAATTTGACTAAACAGGCGTTGGTCTGCCTGGAGTAGCTCCCTATCGAGGTTACAGTAGCTGGCAACCAGGTCAAAGCTGTCACTGGTGGGTGAATCACTTAGGGTGATGTCACCTAACGCACAAAGAACATCTTGGCTTCCGATATCTGCGGTGGAAGTTTCCCAGTCAGAATGAACTGGTGTGTTAAAATGCGACCTATGACAACAAAGTCATCTTGTGACAGCGCTACAGAGGCAGAAAACGTGAAAGAAGAGGCTCCCTCACAGTTACTGGAAACAAAATTATCCCAGAACACAGAATATGCTTCTCTTAGCACGCCCTGATCAACTGCATTTTCTCTTTCAAACACAAGGCGAAGATTACAGTCAGCAGTCCTTTGTCCCTTGAACAAAGCCAATATATCCTTTACGCAATTGTTTAGGTTGACCACCTTGATTATCGGCGTGTCGTTTCCAAGCTGTCCCTCCACTATTTTGACGTTTGACATCAAACTACTCCAATTTTGTAATTTTCGCTTGGCAAGACTTTAAGATCATCTTCCTGAGCTGTGCTGGGGGGTGAGTCTGCACGTCTTCAACAGCTTTGTGAGAGTCATTTGCTACACGATCATCAGGACAGTTCCTGTTGTGAACTTGTGGTCAAGCAAAATATTATCGAGGCCGTTTTCGGATAAAGCGCTGAAGGCACAAAGCTCATCGTCATCTCTGCAAAGGGGGATGGGGGAATCCTGTGGTTCAAAGTGGAGTGAAAAAAAGCCAGAACTTGCTTACCTCCCTTAATGAATTGGTTTCCTCTGAACTTGGTTTCCCCTCCCCCCCCCCCCCCCAAAAGCTGGGTTTTTCCTCCAAAATAATAATAAAAAAATAAAAAAGTAAGCCGAGTTTCCGAAAAGTATCTAGGTTCTTGAACAAAGTTGATCTTTTGGAAAAAGGCTGAGTCTCGCTATTCGGAAAAAAAAAAAACCGACGATTGAGTTTAAAAGGCCAAAAAGAAAATCGTCGGTATCTGACATAAAAATAACTACTTGAGGCAAAATGACACCAAATAAGCAGCTGGTGGTTTGCATGTCCCTTATGGGCCAGGACATGCTTTTTTGCGGCACATTCAGAGACCCGAAGACGCAATTTTAATTTTCAGCCGAATTCAAACGAATTTTCGTTACGAATGACTTTCACTTTCAAACTCGTCTTCAAATGCTTAACTCTCAAAACAAAAATTCCTTCAGCGGATTTTCTAGCAGTTTTGCTTTGATCTTTTTCTTATCAATAGTTATTCCGAAAGAGAAAAAATCATAGAAAAACAGTTAGCCCAAAATTAACGATTGAATCTGGAAGCTGTTTGTCTGAAATGAAAAGTTTGGCATCTGAATAAATAGGCGTACTTAGATTGACTTGCGTCGGCCAAGGTTCAAATTAAGTTCAGCTCATGAAACGTTCATCGTCTGAACTGGGCCACGATCGGTTTTCGTCTCAAGACACTACTTTTCTTTACGGATTGGCCTTCCGTCCACAAGTATCCGGTGAAAGCGGTCACCAAAAACCCAACTTTTCCAAACGCTCTTTGGAGTGAAAATTTTTGAAATCTCCGTTGTCGTGTTCTCGCATGGACACCTGAAAACGGAATTATTAGAAAACGACGACGTCACGAGGCTATTTTCGGTGATCGTTTTCATCGGATACGTATGAACGGCAGACAAACGAAAAAAAAAAACATTTTCGTTTGCAAACGAAAACGGATACGTGTGGACGGGGCTTTGTACTAACTGGTATAAAAGCCGTTGGGTGTTAACGTTTTATTTCGCAGCGCACACATCTTGATCTACATGACATTTATTGTCATTCTTGGATGACTTTTCTTTGATTGTCTGTACATAACGGGAGAAACTAGGAAATTAAATTTAACATGGTTGAATTGAGGTTCTATTTAGGAATACGGTGATCCAGATGTGCAAACAATATCCGTATAAAATGTCTTGTGAAAATTAAAGTTTACTTTAGCTCCCACTAAATTGGGCAAGTCCCCCAGAAGGAAGTCTAAAATATAATATCTGATGACGAAGCCAACGAAGATACAGAACTTACGCATGCATCTGCACACGCTTTGCGCTTGGGTTCGATTTTCTTTTTAGGATTTCTTGTTCATAATAAAATTGCCTTTCGCATGTAATTACTGACGGACGTGACAATGCTTTAATCTTATGACCCAATATTTTATTTCTTACGAATTTGTCCGTACCGTTTTGATAAACATTTCTAAAACTGTAGGCCAGCAACCTTAAGCAAATGGGCTAAGCATGTGGGGAAATTTTCTTTTTTAAGCACTTTCACCAGCTTTATTTTCTTTAACATTCGAAGTTTACTTCCCTAAGGTTTTTGTGGTTTGAGAAAATAAGAAATCTTGTAACATTTCATTTTTTGAGAATGATTTTTTCATTTTTTCATCCTAATTATAAGTTTTCTACATAACAACATTACAGGTCGAAAATCCGTCTTGAAGACTAGTGCTTTTGTGTTTTAAGTGAGCGTGTAAATTACATTTACGTTTCCCAAGAGAAGGCATGATCCTATATAGACTAAGATGTTTACAGTATTGCGTTTACAACCAAGAATCCATGGGCCCTGTGTTCGTGACATCCACTTCGTTTTTCATGATTCGCAACCGCTGCAAGGTGTTCTTAATTGCACTTCGAAACTCCCTTACGCGCCAAAAATAAACAAAGGGATTGAGAGAAGAATTGATGAATATGATTGTACCAGAAACTTCAAGAGACAGTTTCTTAGAAACGCTAAGACCAGCAAGTTGTATAAGCGCAGCCGTGCAAAGATAAGGAAAATAGCACAGAAACAGAAGAAGGCAAACGATAAATGTATTTAGTACGGACCTTGTATAACTGGTGAAGTTTGCGCGGCTTGATGACTTGGTTTCTTGAAACTGCGGCTGATTTTTTATGTGCTTACGATGTCGTCTAATTATTTGATAAATCTTACAATACATGGCAACTATGATAAAAACACGTGGAAGAAGAAGCAAATCCGAGGAAGTAGAACAAACGCGGGTTATGGATCCACGTAAATCCTCATATTGCGGGTAGCAGCCATGATGCAACGATTAACACCGATATCCTTTTGTTTGTGACAACACTTCGATATCTCAGATGCAGAAAGAGCGCAAGATATCTGTCTATGCTGATAAACGTCGCTGTAAAAAGTGAAACACCAGATAGAAGGCTCGAAGTGAAATCAAATGTATCTAGGAGTTCTTTGGGCCCATCTGTCTTCGTGATAAGGAAGTAAATTCTGGATATAATATACAAAGGCTGTGTTAATGTCCTCACCAAAAAAATCGGTCAATGAGAGGACGAACAACAGAGTGTTTGATGGAGAGTGGAGAGATTGTGTACGCCAGATTGAGATTAGAATGACGGCGTTTCCAAGAGAGGCAACGAAGAGACTGATCACGTTAACAATACAGTTGGCAACCAAACATGATCATAGTTTGGTGATTGAATTAGTCTGTTTTGCTGCATACTGACGAATAAATTCATCCATTTTTTTCTGTGGCTCTGAAACGCCTCAGTTTATGATCCCCGAGTTTGTTGTGCACTCTCTCTTTGGACGGCTGGCATTAAAAACTTAATGCCCGATGTAGCAATTTTGAGTCGCCCCAATCAAACTCAATGATTTTCCGAATGACATAGCCGAAGACGTTAGCCAGTGATTTGTGGAAATAATATGGGTTTTATGATCACTGACCTTACATTAACGTGAGATTTTTCTAGATTTTGTTTACAGAATAAGTTTTGATTGATTTTCGCCATTGTCTTGTCGGTCCTGTCATTGCAGGGAGAATATATTAAAACATAAACATTGATTTTTTGGAGGATCACGCAAGTTAATGAGTATTTTGACAGCGTGGGAGGGAAACAGACTTGAAGCAGCAAGAAATACATGGACCTTCTTTGAGAAGAAGACAAAAACGGAGGTAAAGGTTTTCTGTATCTGCGCTCTGGTTCACCTATTATGAAAAATAAATTAACATGTTCGACCAAAGTATGTAGACCTAGTTTTCTTACTGTATATTTGAAATTATTTGTTTCATTTTCGCTCCAGGATGATCACCCACCCACTCGAAGACTCCTTTGTTTCTCTCGGTGATTACCAAGAGACTTTCTTTGAATTGATAGAAAGTCAGTAGCTCTTTTTAATTTAAACTGAAATGGTCCTCAGTGAGTCTTGTGTATTATTAGATTAATTTTTTCTGCCATCCTCAACGAATGACAATGGTATTTTAATCAAGCTGAGCCCTCTAACAAATCCATCTTTCCCGGCATCAAAGTTTATTGATGACTACTACGTGTAAGAACAGGATGCAAGACACCGAGAATAACGATTAAAGTAGAATTGTCATGCAAATAACTTGTGAGAACATTTGTAGGTTTAGTTTATACTATTCAAGGAAGCAAGCCCTCGTTCGAAAAACCACCTGTCGTTTTTATGGCCATGTTTCGGTTTTCGTTGCAAAAACAACTTGGCGGTGCATGTAAAATGCTACTGAAATTTATCACAACTCCACTAGTGTTCTTCGTCTGAGTTTGCCACCTTGCTCGTTTATTTTGTTCCTGTGGTAGACAGTGAGCAGAGAAAAATTGCTAAACACGGGTAGTTTGTACTTGAAAACAACGTTATGAAGTAAAACGTTTTTGGTCGAATATCAATGAAGATTTATTCTAAAACAATTACATTTTTCGGCCTCATCTAGTATCACGCTTTAGAAGAGATATGTCCAGGATTGAAAGCTCTGGCAATAATTTGCTAGCAAATTTCGATAACAATTTTAGCAAAAAATGACAGAAGAAATTCCTTACAGGAATCTTTAGCAAATATATATATAAGAAATCTGAGAAAAATATTGTGGAAATAAAAATGAAGCAAAAGTGACAAGGATTTCGCCTGCAAAGGCAAAACGTTAGCCAACAAAAATCGTTAATATAGCAAGAATCACAAATTTAGCAAAGGAAAAGGCAGGCAAAGCGTGTGAAAGGCAAAGGAGGCCCTCTTCAAACCGCAAATTTAGCAAAAGTAACAACAACAACAACAACAATACTTTATTCCACCCCATTATAATTACAATAGAAAATATAAATATATACATAGAATAGATGAAAGGGGTGCTGGCTGCCCGAAATAACCTAGAAGTTAAAAATGCCAGGCAGCCAGCTGTAAGAAAAGATATTTTAATGTTAAGGTCAGGGACACAAGAACAAACACACATAAATACACACAAAAATAAAGTTAAACAGAGTTAAGTAAAGTACCAGTATATTAAAATGACCATAATTGTTGCGTTGCAAAACAGTATTATTTCTTATCTTAGAATTGCAAAATCGAAATCGAAGTACAGATGTCTAGTAATCTTTGATTAAGTGTTGTTTCATTTTCTTTTTAAATAAAGACAAAGAGGATGATTTAATATCTTCATCAATGGAATTCCACACTGATGGACCTTGAAATCTAATATTGAATATTCCATAATTAGTTCTTGCTTTTGGGAGATAATAAGACTGTTTTGCAGCAAGCCTTGTATTATAGCTATGAATCTGTGTTATTTCAATGAAAAAAGAAATAAAAACAGGTGGTAATAGTTGATTGTGATATTTGTACATAAAGATGGCTAAATAAAAAGTTACTAGGTCCAAAAATTTTATAATTTCAAGATTAAACAAAGGACTAGAGTGTTCATCAAATGTGGAGAAGGTAATAATTCGCATTGCTTTTTTCTGTAGAATAACAATTGGCTGAAGAGTAGTCTTATAGGTATTTCCCCAGATAATTATTCCATAAGTCAAAAAGGGATATATAAGGGCATAATATAAGCTTAATAAAATATCTAGGCTAACATAATATCGAAGTTTAGAGAGGATACCAATGCTTCTTCTGATTTTCTTAGTGATACATTCAACCTGGTCCTTCCAGTTTAAATTTGAATCAATTAGGATCCCCAGATACCTTATAGAGAATTCTCGCTTAAGTTGCTTGTTATTGATAGCCAGATTGAAATCATGAGATTGTAACTTCTTCTGAGGTGGATGGAAAATTACAAAATTTGACTTTTCTATATTAAGTGATAGCTTATTAGCACAGAGCCATATGTGAATATTATTTAATTCAGCATTTATGTTTGTTTCTAGAATAGAAAGAGATTTGCTTTTATAAAACAGATTTGCATCATCTGCAAAAAGATGAAAATCGAAGATATCTGAGCAGCAGTGAAAATCAGTTACATATAATAAAAATAACAGTGGGCCAAGTACCGATCCCTGCGGGATTCCACAAGTTACATTACATTTAGTGGATGTTGCATCATTAACAGTAACAATTTGTTGTCGGTCACTGAGATAGGAAATAAACCATTCTTTGGCAATGCCTCGAATACCATAATATTTTAATTTTTTAATCAAAATCTGGTGATTGACGGTGTCAAATGCTTTGGTAAAATCAAGGAATATACCACAAGAATAGCTTCGGTCATCTATTGCTTTCTGAATTTTATCAATTATGCAGAGGATTGCATAATTAACAACGATTTTGCCTGCAACGGCAAAAAGCTTGTCAAGAAAAATCGCAAATCCAGCAAGGACAACAGATTTAGCAAAGGAAAAGATAAGCAAAGAGAGCCCTCGTCATGCCGCGAATTTAGCAAATTTAGCAAAAGTAACGGATTTTGCCTGAAACGGCAAAAAGCTTGTTAAAGATAAAATGAACCAAAATTTTGATACTTTTTGTCATGCCATTCACAAGGGAATAACCACTAAAATGAACTATTGGAATACAAAATCACGTAGAAATTGCCCTATCTGAGCTTTTGAGGGAGTAAAACAAGTTAGAGTACGGAAATATCCGAAGAACTAACGAATACGTTTCTGAAATGGAAGAAATGGAAACTAGCTCTTGTTATTGTGACGTCACTGTTGGGGAGCAGATTACTTCGCTCAGCATGGTGGAGTTTTCTTGTGATCTGTTCCTGTCCGAAAGTTCTTCGCTTCAACCTTTTTTTCTCACTTCGAAGTGGAACCTGTGGTTTTCAACGTAGGGCCGTACCAATATGAACCAATTGCAACGAACTCGTCTGACAGCAACGCATGTAATACGACTTAAACCGGCGAGGACCGAATCGGTCACGTGGATTGGCGAGCGTTTGTTTTCTCAATATACTGTAAAAGGTCGCCGTAGAATTGTAAATAGAAACGTTGCAATCTCATTTAAAGCACTTGCCTTGTTCTCTGTATGCTGTAAAGCCATACTAGCAGCCACGATTTCGATGCTGCCGTTTTTTCCATCCGCGTTTCTCCTCGCGGACGACTAATTAATATTTTTGCTTTTTCACTATACTGTAAAAAAGGTCTCCGTAGAATTAAAAACTGCGTGCGTTAAACTTTCATTTCAGGCATTTCATGTGTTCCCTACGCTTTTTTTCATGTTTTCGTTGTTTGTTGTTATGCAATAATTAACCATGCCTTCCATGTAGCTGTTTTTGTGAATTCAGTTTTCATTCCCATTGCGTGAACAAGCCCAAGGCTAACAGTTGTTGTTTAATATCCGTATTATTGACAGCTTGCTAGTGATTACATGCTGTTTTGATGAAATTTTTACCTTTCTGTCTGATCTTGACTTAAAATGTAGGTGCATTTGTGAAACTGTGTGCCCATGCAAACTGGGCGGGAAAGTGTCTGTTGTCGTGAGAACGCAAAGTCATGTGATAAGATACCACCTTCTATGTCCTGTATTGCGGACACTGAGAATTTTACTGCTGTGTGCACAAATGCAGCTGTTATTGAGACAACTTTTAATCAATGTCTAGAAAATGAAGGCCCGATCGATGATGAGCCACTAAATGAGTATGATTGAAATAGTTTTTTTTTCGGTCCACTGGGAGGTTTCTCTTTTATATCACCAACATAGGTACGATCTGATTTTGGGGTTGTACCTTAATTACTTAGGTTTGTGGTAAGGAATTCATCTTCAATGGATTATGTCAGCATCGATATGGCCAAAGAGAAGGGCATAGCAGCATTCTGGTCTAAAAAGGATCCAGCTTGTGAACATGTGGGCTGTACACTTCTGCTAAACATCTTGTGGATTAACCCCCTCCCTGACAGTTTTCCGTTTGTATATATATTCTTTTATTATACCCTTATGTACCTGTACAGTACTTATAATAACTTGCATGATGAACACGACCATAAAATCTTGGTACTTTCTATTTTTAAAATATTTATAATTTTTAAATCATTTGTAAGTTTTTAAAGCATTATGTATTTTTTTTCCTCAATCTACAGGGCCCCACAGAATTTCACTTTCGTGATGTGGGCTCCCTGTATAAAGATTGTTATCATCATCATCATCATCATCATGATCATCATCATCATCATCATTATTATTAACACATGTGTCTTGGGATTTTTACTCTGAATTTTTGCTGGCTGATTTTCTGGCATAATTTTAGCTTTATTGTTGATTATATTTTTAATGCGTCAAACTTTTCTTAGCAAATTTTCTGTGAAATAGCTTGGAATATGTTAACAAAGATTATTGTTATTATTATTATTATCATTATTATTATTATTATTATTATTATTATTATTATTATTATTATTATTATTATTATTATTATTATACATAATACATGCCTTGTCCCACCGACAAGCTCCAACCAACCTACATGTACGTGTGGTTACCAGCACTATGTGTATAATCACTTGAGCTACTGATACGATGAACATGTATTTATTGTACCAGCATAAATTGCAGCTAACAGTGAATAGATAAATAAAGCTTTGTTTGTTAAAGCTAAAGCCTTTGCGATAAATAAATATTTGTCCAGTTTAATACAGACAATTTACAACGTCACTCGACACTTGTTTAAATGGTCATGAATATTGGTCTTGCGATTTTTGCGAGAAATATGAACATCAAAGATGGACTCGAGTTCCTTTTCCACGATCTGAGGACGGGATGTTAACCGCTGTTTGGTGAGCCCACAAAATATTGGTCATCTTCAAGAGCGTGGCGTCGTGTTTTAAGAACGGTGCCTTCTAACACAGAAGTATTTTTGGACAGTTTATGACTATGCAGGAAAAGCAGATCTTAGTATGGGCTACTGGAATCCAAAAAGAAAATTGGGGGTAGCTGGCATTTTTTTTAGAGATAATTAAGCCATAATTATTCTAAAAAGAAGTAGAATACAAGGCAATGTACGGTTACCCCCAATTTTCATTTTGGATACCAAGAGCACTTGCTACATTCTGCTTTCTCCGCATAGTTTTAAACTGCGGAAAAATATCCCTGTATTAGTAAGCACCACCCATAAGAACCCGAGTATCTACAGATGCGCAGTAACAAAAGTAGGCACCATCCTTAATTGGTTCCCACTCACTCTGACCTGCAAAGGTTTACTCTTGTCTCGTTTTCCGCACGTACCATTCGTTACTGAGGGCGACAGATAAAGGACACTTCATCCGAGGTTAAACCTTTTTGGTCTGAAATTCCAAAACCTTTCCTTTAGAGCCTCGTTTTCAATTTCAAACTGGTAGACCGAGAACATCGCGCAAGTGGATGGTGCATTGACTGCATTACCCGACTACCTTGAATGCAGGAGACCGGGGTTTGCTTTTACACCATTACTTACTTTGTTCGTTTCATATAACAGATCATTACAGTGATCCAATGTAAAAGTATGGCTGATTCACTTAGTATGAATATTCTTTGCTGTCTGTTTCATATTACCCGACTAGTTGGTGGAGATGTTCACATTGTATACAATCTTGACAAGAAATTGTAAAACTTTGCGAGCAGCGGGGATAATCTTGATTTTGTAACGCATGATAGGGACATGTTAACGTTACCGAATTATTAGGGTCCAGGCTTAAACGAGCGTGGAAATCGTTCTACTGTTGTTGAGTGCTTTTCAGCTAAACAGATAAACAGAGAAACCTCGCTCGTTCTTTATCCTTTAAGAGTGCCTTCTAAATATTGATCAATGACATTTTGATGAACTAACCTCTTTAAACTCGTCCACGGAATCCCATTCCTCAAATTTTATGGCCGCCTAAAAATGATCAAATCAAAGGACGCTTGTTACGGTAATTTGTGTCGCGCTAAGGTGTTTCTATTAATTTGAATTGAAAAACGGTTTTGTGGGAAATTAACCGCATAAACGCCTGTACAAAAAAAATCCTTTAACTACTTCTAGCTCTTTTGGCGCAAAAAAAAAAAAAAAAAAAAAAAAAAAAAAAAAAAAAACGGTACAACTATGCCAAACCTGGGCCCATAACGAAAAATTGTTAGTTTAATACTTGAGTGATTTATCCAGGCTACATCTGATGAATAGTTTTTGTGTCCAAACATCTTATATTTGAATGGATATCTTTTGACAAATTACGAAGTCTGAGATTGTTGTTAGGTTTTGATGTTTTCTCTGACCCTCCCATTTAATTCGACTGACCTCAGTTCTCTCGATTAACGGGTGCATCATGGGTAATTATATATCACCCCAAACTGAAAACGTTTTAGGCTAACACTTGTTTCTTTTTGACAAAGACAGTTAAAATTGTGCCTTTGTCAAAAGACTTTTAAGTGTGCAAGCATTTCCTTGAAGATGGTGACGAAATGACCTTTTAAGGCTTTGCATCTTTATACCACTCTGGAAATATTTCCAGTTCTTAGCGGAACATTGACTGTCTTCCTCTTTGCAGCAAAAACTAGTAGGAATATTGTGTATCATCTTTAATGTATTTATGTTGTATTTTTTGGTTAATGGCAAAAATAAATGAATTGGTCCACCAAAATTGGTCCGAACGCACCAACACCGAGTTTACCCCCAAGTTCATACTTGGCCATATCACCTTCAAGATCGTTAAAAATTGTAAAAGTCCTGTGTAAAAGTGTACAACTGCTCTTCGCTATCCTGAAAGGCACTAAAAAAGTAAATATCGGAAACAAAACAGGTAAGACTCAACCTGATAGTACAGGAGGCAGGCCGATTGGATATTTTAAAAGCGTGACTGAGGAATTAAACTGGGGCGTACAACTCAGTTAGCGTCAGTGAGAGATCTCCGGATTTCAAGTCCCGCGCCCTGACCACTCGGTAACGTTGCCTGCCTAGAAATCGTAAATGAGTTTTTTTCTTTCTCTGTTTTTCAGTTTATCCCCTACATCCCCATACAGTTGCTGCCTCCTACCATTTGGGACATTTTTCCATGTTATATTCTTTTTGAGATACTTGTTTCTCTCCAGTTTGTTTGTTTGTTTGTTTTTTTTTATCTTGGAAAAGCTCATCCCGGGTATAGGTACAAGCTAAGAAAAATAAAAGGGGGACCTTATTTTCTGTTTATAATTATATTTAAAAGCGGTGTCCGCAGTATACAATCCTTTTGTTCAATTCAAAAAAATGCTTCAAACTGTTCTGTATTTTAAAGCTTTTAAGAACTTTTGTTGCTTAATTATCTCTGAAAATGCGTAGTTACCCACAAGTTTCTTTTGGATTTCAATAGTCCTTGCAGTTGCTAAGATGTGGTTTTCCTGCATCATGATAGCAATAAACCGAGCAAAAAGACCTCTGTATAGACCTTTTTCATAAATGACAGCCGATTAATTATTCTTTTCTTTTCATGTAAATTAGCCTTACTAGCCTCACTAGTATGGACAAAATTCAATGTAATTTTTACTCTAAAACGAGGTTATTAGGGCTAAGTACATATATTGAAAAGAATAATAAATCGGCCGCCAATTATTGAAAAGGTCTATGTAATAAGGAAGCACTTACAAGATACTTTGATTAATAGATTGCGACCAGTTGTATTTTTCTTCTTCACCAGGTGTTGAAACGTTTTAAAGATAACTTTTTTAATAGACTAATTTTTTTAAAGTATAACTAAGCTATGTAAAAAATTTAGATATTATAATATATTAGGCTCACTCTACATTCTTGTATTTTTTCCTTCCTGTTCGCATATTCTTTCCTTTTTTGACCAAGGATTGTAACATCTGATGTGTATTTTTATCCGATGAATAAATACTTATTTATTTCATTTATTCATTTTATTTTTAATTAATTTATTTGTTCATTTATTTATGCGTGATATTTGTAAAGGCAGGTTCAATTCAGCTTATACTGTTCATATTGTGAGTTCACGATTTAGCATAAAGCTTTCTACCTCGGTCTCAGGCTAACACTCTTGATCCAGCCGTAAATCGTCTTGAATTTTAGATTCGAGATCTTTATCTATAACATTAATAGACAGTGCCATATTACTGTAAATGTGATCACGAAGTACTTTTATGAAAGAGTTCCCGTAATACATATCAGAATCTTTGAGTGGTCGCTTACAAGAGCTTCAAAACAAAGGAAAAGATCAGTTGGTAATTCCCAAAAGTGGTCGCGGTCGCTTGAGGGAGCAGTCGCTTACGAGAGCTTTTGATTACAGAGTTTACGTGACAATTCAATTTGGGTTTCACAATGCTCGTCGTAACTAGAGCTGGTCGCTTTCTAGAGTGGTCACAAGGAGAGCTTCGACTGTACTTACTAAAAGCATGATCAAGGGTCGACTCTTCCTCCTCAGTGGACGAGTCCATCACCTAGAAATTGTATTAGTAAAACGGTTAGATATCAGAAAAACCAAATAAACTTTAGAACTGCGAGTAAGCAGTGAAAAAGAACAACAGATTGTTTGGGTTATTTTATAGCAGCGAGGCATTTTATACTTAGCCTCATCGCTTGTTGTTCTGAAACGAAGACAAAACCGGAAAATGATCCAGCGTGACAAAAACGAAGTTGTTTTGAAAACACCATCCCTCCCTCCACCCTTCCTAAATTTGATTTAGAATTCTTTCGATCCCATCGCACTTTGGAATGGGCTTCGGCTAAAGTTTTAATTTTTCTTGCTACCACCCAGTAGCTAATCATTCCAGCGACGTTGCACGCTCAACTGAACGTTGGACATGCAGCTGTTTCGACAAAGATTGTCCACAAAAAGCGTAAAAGCATACCCGACAATGCCGAAAGGTAGTCTGGGAAATACTCAATATCTTTCAAACTAAATATTGGAGAGATGTTATTTTTTCTACATTCCCAAATAGTTAATTTCCCTAAAATTATCAAATAATTTAGTAAATCTTTCCTCTGAAGCAAGTCAACCATAATATCTTTTAAAGACAAAGTTAAATATTCGCCACTAAGATCAAACCACCAGAGTGTAAATACGTTTCAAAAGGCTAGCACAGAGGAGCAGTTAAAGAAGAGGTGGTACAGATTTTCTGTATAGGTTCCACAAAAAGAGCACTTGTCTGAATCACTTAAACCGATTTTGAACAGTTTATCATTCGTAAACAAAATAAAATTCAATACTCTGTACTAAAACGACCAAACATATGTTTTGCTCGCAACAAGGTAAGGAATAGAGAAAACTTCCTGCACATTTGAGAGCTCAAAATCTGCTATCAACTTTTTAAAGCCATTTGGGGGTCTCGCTTTACTTGATATCATCGTAGCATAAAAATGTTTACACCTTGCCGTGTATGCATTAAAAGATTTAGACTTACAGTCGAAGTTCATAGGATCGAGATTACCCGCTGTGGGAATGGAACAGGAGTTTTTCGATTTCTTATTAATAGTAGAGGATCTCAAGGCTGTCCTAGTCAAAAAGTTAGTGTTAAGTCCTTTCTGCTTAAGAGTCGTAAGAGCGCACATTGTCAACATCGAACTGTAAATCATTCAAATAAATTATGCCCTTGTCAAAGTATGTTTTATAAAAAACGGGTTTATTGTCTATTCGTATATCCTTATTATTCCAAATTACATTTTGAGAATAATTCACATCAGAAAAGGAGCATCTAAAATCCGCCCACCATCTAAGAAGCTATAAGTAAAACTTACTGAGACTTAAGTCAACATCATTTACATCATAGTTACATCTAAAAAGAAAACATCCTCCGTATTTTTTTAAGTTGTATTTAAGATAAGAAATCCAAGGCCCTTCCTTCTCATCTAAGAGACGCGGAATCCAGGACAATCTTAATGCTTTAATATGTAGCTCAAGGTCTGTAAGGTTCAGTCCATCATTCTCTAAGGTATTTATAACAGAAAGCCTTGTGACTTTATCAGGGCCTTTCCATAAAAATTTGTAGATCATTTTTTCTCCATCTGTTTAATAATTTCGGGTGGGGTTTCTATTATTGAGGATACATATAATAATTTTGGGATTAGAAAAGATTTGATTATTGTTACTTTGCCAAATAGTGAGAGACCTCTGAGTTTCCATAAGTTAATCGTTTTTTGAACTTCATTTAATTTATCCTGGAAATTCTGTTTCATAACATGTTCATGGTCACAGGAGAAGTAAATACCTAGGGTCTCGACACCTGTACACGAATACTTCAATAAAAGGTCAGAATCCATAATGCCAGCCATCTGTACAGTCGAGGCATTATGGATTTTGAGCTTTTATTGGGTATTTCCCAGACTACTTTTCGGCATTTTTGTCGAAACAGGTGCATATGCTATTCACGCCCGAGGTCTTGAGTACGCACTCAAGAACTAAGGCACAGCTTTCCCCAGCCGATGGACCTACTTAGCCCGGTGAATAACATGTTTATTTTTTCTGTTTTTTTTTTTTTTAATTTTTAAGACGAACGAGGCGAATTGGTTTGCGAACAATCTACGCACGCTTCGTCGCAATGTTACTCTCTATAGTTAAGTTTTGGTTATCAAGAAAGCCGTGCTTAAACCCCAGGGAAACAGGCTAGACTAACAATAAAACAGACCACAAATATATCCTGTAGTAATAATTAAATGAAAAAAAAAACAAACTGCGATATTTTATAGCAAGCGTTTGTGAAGCGTTTATTTGACTATTTTATCTAAAAATAAAACTTTTCTTAAATGAAACAAAATGGGACAAGACTACAAAATAAACCTGCAAGGGAAAAGACTAGTCTGCAGTTAGCAGTATTACGTCGAACAGCGTGTCAACAATTCAACACTGATTTCAAGAAAAACAGGCAAGCCAGTTTTGTCAACAAACTCACATGAATGCTCGTCTCTTTGGAGAATAACCAGGCCTTTTATTCCAATGCTGATTTCTCATTCGTTTTACGTTTAGTGAGCGGAAAATTTCATTTTAAGACGAAAAATCTAACGTTTCGTCGCGCTGGTCGGAGTAATATAATCCCACTTAAAGATTTCCCGCGGATTCCAGTTACCCGTGGTCAAGAGATAGGAAAATTCTGCCCGCTCCCGGAGCCAATCTGATTGTAGGAATTTTAGGATCCCGCTCGTTCACAAATTAACAATTGGTTCATGCGTCAGCGTGCGTTCATCGCGATATGAAGCATGCGGGAAGTTTGAAGAGCACGACAGAAGCGTTAAGAGTACGCCTCGAGCAACTTTAGCTTCTTGAGTGCTCTGCAAGCTTCCCAAGTGCGTCCATAACTCGATATACGCACAGCTAGAAGCATGAACAATTCTTTTATAATATAGGGACAACAAAGTAGTGCGCGGAAAACAGGTTCTATTTGTGATTGATTATAAAATTCTCTTAATGCGATGTACAGAAAAATAATAGAGAAATATGTAAATTTGTTTTTGAAAGGCTGTTGTAGTGACTTTGTTCATTAAAGAAATGCGAATGGATGGCTATTAAACTGTATTTTGAAAGGGAATCTTGGCTCAAGCAAAATTCACTTTCAATTTTTCTGCTTTTCAAGCTGAGATTTTTCTGTTCCGCATTTCGAGGTATTTCGTACAGCAGTCAGCACCGGACTAAAAACACTCACCCGTAAGCAAAGCAAACTAACAATTTTTGTACTTTCTCAGCGTACAAAACAGACAAAACTGACGAGAAAAGTTTATTGTTATTTACAAGTTTAATCCAGGAGCAAACTAACGATTAAACCGAATGTTAGGCTCAATTAATATGCCATTTCTGAGTTTCTGTGAACCTCATTATGAAAGCTGTTCATATGAAAATTAGTTTTGTTTGCATATGAATTGGCCTCGCTTTCATAATGAGGTTCAAAGCAACAGGGAAATGGCCTACTGATTCACCTGCGTCACAGGTCGATAAAAATAGCAAACGGAGTAGGTCCAAATTAAAGAAGGGACTTGCAAAGTAATTTCTTCCACTGAATTTAACCTGCTCCTTTCTTCCACTAAAAGGACACTGTTTTGTTCGGTTATCTTTCTTCGGAAGAAGCTGTAGCGACGTGAAAGCACTCGGTCGCCATGACTAATTTCAGTTTTCCCAACCCGGTAAACAAATCCGACACGAAAATTCCCCTTTAGGAATTTCGTTTCTAGCTGCAGCACTTCATTTCCATATATTTTTGGCACAAAAAATCCGGCTTAAAAAGTCGAACTCAAAAGAACCTGAAAGAATTCGTAGTTCTTCGGCACAAAATGAAGAAACCAACTATAAATGTAGAAATGGCGCGCTCAGCCAATCAGGACCGAGTATTTTCACCGCTCGAGCAATTTTTCCCTCAGTGAAAGGAAAATTAAGAAAAAAATGCCCTCTGTCTTAACCAATCAGCATTCAGCAATTTTGCCCTCTATGTTATAACATGTTATAACATATACTTAGGCTGAACAGAGTTGCTAGGGTAATTTGGCCACCGTAAAGAGGTTCAAAGGGCTAACTCTGGAAACATCAGCACTTGAACCTCTTTACGAAGGCCAAATTACCTTAGAAACTCTGCTGATAATACCAAACATTTGTAAGAATGAAGAAGTCGATCAATGAACGACGTTTGTCTCAAACCCGCAGAGACACAAACCACCGCACGCTATTGTTTACTGTTGGTTTAATCACCAGCAAACGAGTTCCCAATGAAACATTTTATTTCTTCCGAATTGTGCAGGATTATACTGCTATAATTGTACATGTCCACGAACGAACATACTTGACTCAAACAAGCAGACACTATTGTTTCCCATCTAAACAATGGTTAGTGAATTCCAAACTTACCGATCACAACCTAAGAATACACCAAATTATTGCGGCAAAAATAAACATCTATTTTTTGTAAGGGCGAGCTGAGTTTTGTAAATTTATTAACACTTGAGGTCATGTCGCGTAGGCTTTCCGCTGTATACCGTATTTCAGATTAACACCTGCCGGAGGGACTGGTAATTAAGTGTTTTGTTATAGAGGTGAAGTTTCTTAAACTAATGTATCTTACTTTAACATAAGATTCCTGCCTGTAAAATAGCCTTTTTTCTGTTCGCGTTCCTCGAAAAATGCTGTAAGAGTGAGTCACACAATCAACGACAAGTGATTTTTTTCGCCTTCACTGACGCGACGCGAGTGTGTAAAAATAACGCCAAGTTATTTCCCGTCACGACTTAAACACATGTCCCTCATACACGTGTGTAAAAGTGAATTAAATACCCAACGGAGATTTTTTGTTCACCCTTTTTTGGGGCTGGAAAGGGCTACAATTTTCGATTTGTAGCCCAAGTAGAACGTGATCAAGAAACAACCAATAAGAACGAGCGTTTAAATCAAAGAAACTCCAGGGCCCAGTTGTTCAAAGCCCGATTAAACTAATCCTGGATTAACGTGAACTTTGATTCGAGTTTAATGACTAATCATCAAAGATTCTTCCAAAGATTTGACTTTAGACTTGTCTTTACATTAACTTCAAACTAGCTTTCAAAAACCACTTTTAATGAGCGAGTTGAAAAACTCGGTTAACTTTTAAATCGTGGATTAGCGTTAATCGGCTTTCGAACAAACGGGCCCAGCTATATAACAATGGCCGATATCCCATGGCCGCTAAACCAATCAAAACTCTAGCATTGCGTCATCCAACGATCCAGTTTTTAATAAAATCTCAAAGCCAAAACGGGGCGCACGTTAGCCATGTACTCACGTACAATTCGATTTCCTGGAATACTTGTTCTAACAATTGGTAAAAAAAAAAAAAGCTAAGTCACACTTTGTCAATCATTAAATTACTTTGAAATTTCTCTTTGGTTTGTCCTTCATAATTGTCTATCTTTTACTGTTCTGTATCCATTAACATTAGACTTCCTTCAATATAACCAGAAGAAAATTTAAAAATTTAAGTAATCGTGCACCCAGACGGAGTCTCAGATATTTTCACTTTGGACAAAATTCGCGAAGAGTGAAAAGACATGAGAACGAGATTAGCTTTACAGTGCAAATCAAATTACCGTGAATAATTTAACATATTATTATATTATATTATTATTATATATTGCTATCGAACGCAAGCTTAGACGGCTGGAGCCACTCAGTTGGTAATCTTTTTTTTCGCCTTCACAGGGATTTTCCTTGGTGAAAACTGCTCAAACTATTTGACAACGTACCTTTTCTCTAACATGAAATTGCTATTAGGGCATCGAGAGAGAAAATTTCAAGTCATTTCTCGAAAGATGACACAATTAATTTTAAGCGGTTTACTAATACAAAAGGGAATTACGAATCCATTTCCACCCTGGCCATCTGCAGCCAGAGATAATTAATACCAGTTTGTGTGCTTTAGTGGGGAGATCGTAAAGGTGAAGTGCCACCTATTTTTAGTGTCACTTTGAATAGCCAAACAACACATTTGTATCAATGGAAACATTGACATGATGGCACAGTTTTCTTAACGGTAACCATACTAGTACACAGAAACTAGCATCAATCATCTTTGGCTAAAGATGGCTAGGATGGAAATGGATTGCAACTTGAAAAGATTGGCCAATTTTTTTTCAAGCTCCTCCTGTGTATTTTGGAGAAATCGCTAAAAACTGATTACAGTCTATTGTTCCTTGGAGAAATCATTTCACATCTCCTTTTAATAATTTAAGAACAAGTTTATGTTAGAAAAAGGGTGCTTAGTCAAATAATTGAGCAGTGTTGACTAACTTTCAACCAAATCTCCGCGACAGTGCCCCTTGAACCAATCACGATGGCACCGTCAACGAAACGTCACTTGAAAATATCAATTCACATCACTTGAACTACTTCGTGACTATTCCAACTCGTTCAGTTTGGATAATGTAGTCGAACTATCCGGGAGCAAAAATGGTAGGCACGGTGTTCAAGTTAGGAAAGAGAATGAAAATGTAGTGCTTTGATCATTTCAAGTTGCACTGTAAAGGACGGCTAAGAAATTTAGCAAACTTTATAACGCACGTGTAGAACCATTACTTTGCTCATTGAATCCTAATTAATGTTGTGTGATGTTGCCGTCGAAGTATTGGCTGTTTAATCTCCCTATCGTTAACAAAACTTTGCCATTATTTCAACGTTTTTGTTAAACGAAATTGTGCTTTTTGGCTGTTCAAAGTGACGATAAAAATTGGTGACATTGCCTCCTTTAAAGTTTAATAAAAATGTTCACGGCTTTTGGATTCTCACTGTAAAATAAGATGTGTTATTCTCGTTTAGGGTCTGGCAAAACTAAGAAATACTATTGCTGAAACACTGCTAAACACTGCACTGTTTCCCTCACGAGAAACTTATTTCCGCAAGGAAGCAAGAAAATGTTTTTGAATCAAGTGAAAAACGTAAAGTTTACTTTTGAAGCATATTTCCCAGTTTTTGCACACTGGAACTATGTTTCTGCAACAATGTTTCTTAGTTTAGTCAGACCCCTTGTATTTTCACGTTAGTCAGCAGTAGCTTGAGTTAAATTCATGCAAAGGGTGGTACCAACTAACTTATTAACTATGAAAGATTGAACTTTTTTGTAAATGATTTTTTTTATTGAAAATTGGACGCCTTCGGAAACTGAGCCTCTTCTCTCTAATTTCCTGTGATCAGTTCTCGTTAACTCAGCCATCTTGATTCTATCTCTCGCATAATAATTTTTAGGTTTGTACATTTTAACAATAATCGATCGTATTTTAAAAGATTTTATTATAGAATTATACAGTCAACGTCCGGCATGCAGACACCTCCTCCCCCCCTCCTTCCCAAGGGCCGGGATTTGCAAAGTTAATACAAAAAAAAAAAAATGCAGTTCTTTGTTGTCTGTTATAACGAGAGGTAAGTTAAAAAGACTACCACATTTGGTATCTGTCGTACATTTACAATTAATTTATCACATTTTATTACAAGGCCTTTAAATAATTTGAAGGAGCCCACCCAGACTTATCTCCAATCTTTACTAGCCACCAGCCCCCTTCGTCCATTTCCAGCACTTCCATTCGATCTCCTTCTTTGAAGCTTATGCACTCTGTGTCACCTTCATCATCGTATTCTGCCACAGCCACATACAGTGCTTTGTCCTTCTGCTTTCTTTCCTTTGTTGAATCCGGTTTAGCAGATTTAGTAGGCACTGACGGTTTTGCATTAACTGTTTCTAAGTATGAAGCGGGAGCCCACCCTTCTTCTCCATCCTTCGTTTTGACTAGCCACCAGCCACTTCCGGAATCCTCCATATACTCGAACTCGTCTCCTTTACAGAACGATAATCCCTCACCTTGAGTTGAGTTAAACGACTCCAAGGCTCTGCAAAGCAGTTTGCTCTTATCCGCAGCAGACGCCGATGCTTGCACACGTGATGGCTTTTGTGGTGCGTCCGGGGTGGAAATCTTCTTACGTGGTTGCACTTGTGGTCTGGTCGGACGATCCGGTTTCTTAGGTACAGCATCCTGTGTAGAAGAAACGGGTTTAACAGGTTTTACGGGAACTGAAGCTGGCTTACTTCGCTGCGACTGTGCAGGTTTTTCTTCTTGAGCCGACCGAGCTTTCGGTTTCCCCGTGAAAAGAGGTTTTATACTGATGGGTGCGACAGGTCTCGGGGGAGCAGACTTCTTCTCCGAACTGGAAACAAGGTAGCTAGACGGCGCCCATCCTTCTTTTCCTTGTATTTTTACATATGACCAGCCATCTTGTTGTTTGTCTATTATGTGAGCTATTTGTCCTTCTTTAAATGAAATGCTTCCTTCAAAGTTACCTTCATAGTCCGCCAAAGTGACAAACGTTCCACGACCTTCTGAAGCTTTTTCAGCAATAGAGGACAGCGGTTTAGAAATGTTTGCCGAGGTACTTGTAGCAGAACTCGCTATCTTCGAATCGCTCTGCTTTGGAGGATCACGGTGCTGCTGCGGTTGTTGTTGTTTTTGTAACGAAGCGACTACCTCGGACGGAGTCTCCTTGCCTCTCTTACCTAAGTACGAAGATGGTATCCAACCCTCTTGGCCACCGATTTTTCCGAGCCACCACCCATTGGGAGCTTTGTCAACAACCTCCACAGATATGCCTTCCTTGAAGTTCAATGCACCCTTGATGCCTAGAGCACGAAAGTCGCCAACAGTATAATATTCCACTTCTGGTGACTTCGGAGGAGCCATGTTACTTAAATCGAGGCTTTGCTCATAAGACATGTTCGTGATGTGGACGGGTAGCTTCTTGATTGACCTTTTAACCTAGACGAATTGAACGGAGATCAAGTAAGCAGTAAGTCACTTCAAAAATCTTTCAGTTGTTCAGTTCCCATGATAATGTATGAATGACACCATATAT
>NW_028145599.1:1550000-1622500 GCF_977016875.1 Pavona decussata
TCTTGTCCACCTGGACCACATCGCTTCTTTGCACTTATAGAGATACTTGGCTCTTTTCCTTAGATCTGGTTCCTCCTTCCTGGTACATTTAGCTGTGGGAGTTGGCTCGGCCGAAGGTGCAGCATGGAGCTTGGAGTGAGTGCTGGCAATTCGACGTCCTCTTCCAAATAACTCAGGGGACGTCCATTCATGGCAATTTCAACGTCAAGCACAACGTCCGATAATTCGCCCCAGGATAAAGTACCGTTCCCCACTGCTTTCCGGAAGGCAGACTTGAACACGCCTATCAGCCTCTCAAACTGGCCGCCCCACCAGGGAGCTCGGCTAAGGTTGAATCTCCAGGCTATGTCCAGCTTTGAAAGGCAGGTGTGAAACTTCTCATCTTTCATGGCTTTCCTCAGCCAATCCGCTGCTGCTTTAAATGTGCTTCCGTTATCTGAGTAGATTACGCGAGGGCGTCCACGTCTGGCTATAAAACCTTTCAGACTTGCGAGGAACTTGCTTGTCTCTAAGCTCGGAAGTAGATCGAGGTACACCCCTCTGGTAAGACCGCAGGCGTACAAGGCTAGGTAGGCTTTACCTTCCATCTTCTTTGTCACCTGATACTTTATGGGCCCAGCAAAGTCAACACCGATGGTTTCGTAGGGCGTCACTCCTTGGGTTCTGGTCGTTGGTAGATCGCCTGGCGGTGGGGACTGGTAGGCTTGGGCTCGAAATCTCTTGCAGCCCCAACAGCTTTTAATGACCTTCTTGGTAAGTTTTCTCAGGCGTGGGATCCAGTGAGTCCCCCGAACTTTGGTCATTGTGAGTGTAACTCCCCCATGAAGGGTCGCTAGATGCGCTCGTTGAACAAGCTTGTGTGTGAATGCGTTACCATCAGGAAGGTAGATAGGGTGTACACCGACGATTCGTCCTCTACACTCCAGTATTCCGTTGTTGTCTGGTTGCAAGTTCAGCTGTAACTTGTCTGCTTCGAAATTCTTCGAACTTCTGCCTTCCTCTTGAGCTCGTCTAGTCCACCAGGTTTCCTGGTACTTCATTTCATCGGTGGTCAGCGGTCCTTTCACTCTTCTTGGCTTCCGGTTTCTGGAATTAGTTAGGAACCTGGACACCCATGCGCACACGCGCAAGGCTTTTAACAGACTGTGTTGCTCCATCAGAACACTGAACTCGTCTTCTGATGATAGGGCTGTGGCTAAGACTTCCTTTATCACTTTGGCTTCTGCGTTGGATTCTGCGGTGGGTACGGTAACAAGGTCTGGGGGCCATGCTCTAGGATCACTGAGCCATGCTGGTCCCTTCCACCACAGTTGTTTCTCTTCTGTGACCGGTCCACCGCGGCTAGCAAGGTCGGCAGGGTTATCCTTAATTGGTACGTGTCTCCACGCAATGTCACCATGCTCTCTAATCTTTCGGACACTATTTGCCACGAATTGCTTGAAGTCTCCATTCCCGCGTATCCAGTGTAGTGCGACGCTGCTATCGAGCCAACAGTGTAGGGAGGATACAGGAAACCCTTGTAGCGCGTCTTGTACGTTGCTTAGAAGATTCACGGCCATGTGACCCGAGACTAGTTCTCGGCGAGGTATTGTCAACCCTTGCTTCGCCAGTCTTGCCTTTGCTGTGACGAGGCCCTGGTTTACTGAAGTCGGCTGTTTGACGACGGCGTACACGGCAGCCGCGACGCCCTTTCCGCTAGCGTCTCTAAAGGCATGAAGCTCGATGTTCTCGATAGGCTGTTGAGCACTCGTCAGTGCTCTTGGGCAGTTAATTTGCTGAGGTAAACAACTCTCCCACTTCTTCCACTGCTGTACTAGCTCTGCAGATAGCGGCGCGTCCCATGCGCATTTCTCTTCACAAGCCTCATGGTATAGCAGTTTTCCTTGTAGAGTGGTAGGTGCGGCTAATCCTAAAGGGTCATAGATCTTAGCCACCTTTCCCAGGATCCCCCTTTTCGTCGGTTGAGCAACGTTCGCGGGGAAAAGGGACCCCAATTTCGTCGGTTAACTTGTTCCACTTCAATCCCAGGAGTCCACACTGTCTAGATTGGACACCTAGCTGTTGCTTCGCGTAGCTTAAGTCGTCTTCGTGCTCATTCACTGTAACCGGCTCCAGTTCTTTCGCGTTGTCTGCGGGTACGTCATCCAGTTCCAGCTCTTTCACGTTTGAGTGCCACTTGTGCAAATGGAAAGTAGCTTGAGCAAATATCTCAGTTGTTATGGCTTTCTTCTGTTTCACTTCTTTGGTAGTAGGTCCACCAGATAATATGTCATCCACATATAGCTCACGCTCAATCTCTTCCACGCACTTGGGATGTTCATCTCGGCAAGTGTTCAGATGCTGTTGGATCACACCTCCTAGCAGGAAAGGCGAGGGTCCCAAGCCAAAGAGTGCTCTAGTGAATCTGTAAGTCCGAATTCGCTGTGGATCTTTAGCGTCTAACCAATGGAACCGAAGAGCATCTCGGTCTTGTGCATGAATTCTCACTTGGAGAAAGGCTTTGCGAATATCACCAGCGAGAGCCACAGGATGGAATCTTCCCCGCACTAGAACCTTCCAAAGTTTATTTTGGAGCCGCAGTCCAACCTCCAAGCAGTCATTTAGTGAGGGCGCGGAGCTATGGGCTTTGGCTGAGGCATCGTAGACTACCCGCATCTTGGTCGACTCTTCATTCTCCCTCACCACAGCTTTGTGGGGTATGTAAAATTCTTTCCCATTGGCTGGCATGTCTGCCTCTTCCACAATTCCTTAGTTGGTCCTGGATTATCGCATAGTATTCGTCCAGTCGACCTGTTTTCTTTAGACGTTGTACTAGACTTCCCAGGCGTTTCAAGCTCCCAGATTCATTCGAAGGTAGGGGAGGGTGGTCTTCTTTCCAAGGAAGGCGTGCTTCGTACCACCTATCAGGACTGCGTCTAAGCTGTTCACGAAACTCAGCGTACACAACGCTCTGGTCGCCACTAGGTGCGTCTTCAAGTCCAAGGACGTCCATTCTATACAGCTCTTCATAATCGTTGCAGGCCGTTTGCGCTAGGAACATGCTGTCTAGGTCTGTCTCCGTCCCTGGTGACATGATGGTCCACCCAAAGCTAGTATATTCTGCCACTGGTTCACCCATAGCTCCAGTTCGCTGGGATTCACGGGTCTTTATTCGCACATAGTCACTCGCTCCAAGAATAACATGGACAGGAAGCATCTTCTTCAAGTCTGTGTCCTCCATGTACACTCCTTTCAGATGTGGGTACTTGCTTATCATCACCGCATAATTTGGGTTTTCAACAGACAGCAACTCGGCTCGGTCAATTCTCGTCACGCTCAGTGGAATGGCATACTCTTCTTTCGTGTCGCTCGCTTGGACGTTGAAGATCTCGCTTCGTTTTGTAACCACTCCCACGATGGTTTGAATACGGCGTGTGTGTGTGCGTGTTGGTCTCAGCTTCAGCCTATCTAAGAGGTATCCAGAGGCGTAAGAAACGGTTGCGCCGGTATCCAGTAGTGTTCTACAGGTTACGCCATTTATTTTGACAAGAACTATAGGATGGTAAACCTTCTCCCCGTCTTGTGTTGCTGTCAATGGGACTCCAGCATTATTTCTAGGCTGACTTGTTCTTCCTTGTCTGTCACAGATAGACGAGTGGTGCTTTTGCTTGCAGTGTACGCAGGAAGCTCTACTAGAGCAGTTGTTTGCGCTGTGTTTGGGCCCATTTGATGGCGTTCGGCAGGCGACGTGATTTTATCGCACTCCCAAGATCTGTGCGTCACGCAATCACAATAAACACACGCGTGTCGCGCGCGGGCTTGTTCGCATTCTTGCGCGTAGAAACTTCTGTGGCGAGGCGGACGAGGCGGCGGCGGGGCCTGAGGTTTTCCGCTAACTTTCTCAGCTAATTCCAGTGGATGAATCGCCTTCTATTCTTCTAGAGCTCGTATTAGTTCCGTGAATCCCCAGTCTTGCCATCCTAGTTTTCCACTCACGAGTTCGGCTTTGATTCCCGGCAGCTTATCAAGCACACCACGCACCAAAGAAAAACAAGACGAAAGTTTACCCAGCGTCTCAAGAGATTGAACATTGTAGTTCAAAGTCTGGCAAAATTTATGGATTTTGCTAGGCTGTGATCCGGTTATCACTGGCAAGGCATTCAAGTTGTCGATGTATGCCCTTACAATCTCGCTTATCTTGCCGTAATTTGAAGTCAGAATATTCTTGGCGCGCTGGTAGCCCTCAGAAGTAAAGGGAAGGCCGTCGATTGATTCGCAAACATTACTTTCCAGCAATTCTTTCAGATGAGCGAATTTTGTGACCGCTGGCAGATCAGATGAATCAATTTCAGCTTCAAACTTGTTCCAAAACGAGAGCCACTTCTCATAGGTGCCGTCGTATTTTGTGATGATTAGTTTTGGCATTTTCACGTTGCTTTTGCTGGTTGGCTTTGCGGCGGCTTGCTCTGTTTGTTGAATTTTTGCCTTTTGCTCAAGTTTTAGTTTTTCAAACTCTAGTTCTTCCTCTCGTTGCCGATCGAGCAAAGTTTTCTCCTTCTCACGCTTGTAGTCCTCTGCTCTCGTCGCAGCTTCTTCAAGGTTGCGAGTTAAATCAGATATCTCCAAATCTGCTTCGTCGGTGCGTTGTTCTATAGTTGCTCCCCATTTCTGCACATTTTCGATGATTTTTCCAGCCTCAAGCTTGGCTTTTTCGATGTTTACCTTGAGATCTTCGATGTCATTCACGATTTTCTTCAAAATTTCCTCGTGACAAAGGATTTTGTCGAGGTTGCCCTTGTCCACGATTGCAGCAGTCTTGGAGCGTGTAAGTGCTAGTACTTGCAATTCTGTCTCGAGTTCCTTTTGCTTTTCCTCCATTTTAGTTCTTGATCGTCCCGTCGGAGGTGCCACTTGTGTGGGGAATAGATTAAAAAGGCCCACAACGTCCTCAGTTTTCACTTTCAGGTTTTTTAATCAGTTTTTTTCTACTACAAAATAATCCACCTCTCACTAGTATCAATCGAGATTGGCAGTTCGTGACAAAATAAACATTAAAAGCCCTATGCTATTATCGAGTTTCTGACATACGGATAAAGAAACGATGCACATGGATCAAAGCAATCAACTGAAATATGGACTCGTTCACTTCGTTTCTGCTGAAGGGGTAGCTGTAACGACAATTGCTGGTGTTTTTTCTATTGCCACCTGGACATGTTAGTTTGACCACACATAGATTTGTTAACCTTTTCTCTCTGAGAGTCAAATTTCGCCTAGAAAGTACTGAGCAAGCTTTTTCGTGGCTATTTTGCAAGTTAAATGCATTTTTGGTTGATTTATGACTACGCGATCTCATACCAGGAGGATAAAAATTCTTTGAACTTCCAACAAACACACGCTACGCTTGATGAGGCTAACCTTATGTAATGTGATAGATTGGGGGGGGGGGGGGGGTCATTTACATGAAGATCAGAGGGGGTTAAACAAAAACGTGGCCTAAACCGATTTCAATATGGCCAACTCCAATACTTAAATGCTGCTTACTCTGAACGATGTCAAAAAGGAAAATATCAGTGACGAGACACATGTATCTACTTAGAACGACCCGGTTATAAGAGAGATACATAGGTACATTGTCTTAAACCACGGTCTAAGTTAGACTTCGCTTAAATACCCGGCCCTTACATTCTCCAAGTGAGACCCAGGTGAAGGTTATTGATTAGTGCTTTCCTTTCGTGTTGTCTGTAATGCTGTACAAGATGGTTCCAACTTTTGATTCCTGACCATTTAAATGAAGGCTATTCAACAGTACGTTCCTGTGGTATTTCACTGGGTATTGTTTAAGCCTGGTTATCACTAGCGACGCAAGCACAGGCGCAAACACAAGCACAAGCATAAGAGCTTTATGTCAAGTGAAAACAAATGGGAAGCAAGCACAAGCACAAACAAGAAAACGAAAAATTTTGACCCTTGTGCTTGTGCTTGCATCGAGGCCGTTTTCACGGTGAAATAAGCATTCTTATGCTTGCGCTTGTGCTTGCATCGCTAATGAAAACCAAGCTTTACTTTACTAACTTACAGTAGGTGGTTCTAACTTTGATAGTTCTGTGAGCAGTACTTATTTAGCAGAGACCCGGCAAAGAGCACTAATTGGGGACAGTCTTTAGTTGACAATGTTTGTTTTTGAAGAGAGGAGAAAATCAGAGGAGACTCAACCGACGAGTCCGTGGATCGAACCCAGGCCATATTGGTGAGAGGCGAGTGTTCTCACGACTGCGCCATCCTGGCCTACTCCCCCTGGACAGGAGAACAAGGGATTTTGTGGATTAGAAAGTAACCATGGCCATTGCTGACTACAGGGTGCATCTCATGTAGTACTGCTTATATTTTGGTATTTAATTATATTGCTAGTCAGAAGTCCCATTCAAGCAACCATTGTACTATTTGTTAATTTGGATACCGATCAAAATTAACTATTAATTTGGATACCAAAGATATTTTGAAATAATATATTCCTGACAAAATCAGCATTATTTTTTACCCTTAAATAATACACAATATAATTAATAGGTAATACGACTACATGATTGTCTAATTTGGAAATAATTGGATTCAAAAAAATTCCTCGGACTGCCACATTGGACTCGGCCTACGGCCTCTTTTTCTCATCCAATTATTTCCAAATTGGACAGCATGTACAGCCTGTAGTCCTATTACATATACTAGTTAGATGAAATTTAGGATGAGAATGCACTATTGGGTGTAAAAGACTCACCGCACAAGCCACCATCCATCAAAGTTCTTCTCGAGCACAGTCACCAACACACCGAGTTCAAACGACATTTCATCATCAAGTTCTGCTTTGTAAGCTGACGTCGCGATAAATTTCTCTGCCAAATGTAGAGATATAACTTTAAAGGTTAAACTTATTGTGTCAGTTACTAAAAGACAGTTTAGACGGTGTTTAACAAAACCACGTTCTAAGCCATTTTCAATTTTGGCAACAATTATATCTGCTATTGACGGTACCAAGAAGGCTTGCATCCCAGGCTAGAAAACTATTTATCTACTTAAAATAAACCACTTATAAACAGATTTGGAGGCCCACTGATTGTCTTAAGCCGTTGCCTAAGTTAGACTCTGTTTAAATAACTGGCCCATTGTATTTTGGGGTGCAAATATCTTAACAGCGACTCTCCCAACTTCAGCGAAGATGTAATTATAGTTCTTTGGTCTCTTTCACCCTGAAATCTTTTATTTACAGTTCATTTATATCACCAGTTCAAAAAGTCAGTTTCAAAGTAACTGTATAATTGTACAAAGGAAACTATGCAGAGCAGAGGGCGGCCACGTTCAAAGAGTAGCATGATTTATTGATTAATAATCGCTGACCTCCCAAAAGCCCAATACATATATGTTTGTGCCGGTTAGAATGCTGCCTTGCTCGGCCGCTTCAGGCTCCCTCGCTGCGGCAGCAAATATATAGGGACAAGGGAAGAAACTTAATTAATTTTGTCAAATTTCAAAACCCCCATAAATCATCGTGTTTACAATAAAAGGGCTTCAATTTTGGCAAGTGCCTCTGAAATAATATTCTCTCTACACACATAGTGTAATTTAACCGGTATGCTCGTTATATCCAACTTTTGGGGAACGATATGTTTGCTTACGTACGATGTGGATCGGAGGATACTGGTGACGGATGGTCATCCATAACGTCAGTCTCCTCCATCGCAATACGTAACTACTAAAGCTGTATGTTGACTCGAGCAAGGCAGAGAAACTGGACACCTCTTTACTGTTGCTCTAGCTCCTGTCGTTTCTAATCACCAACCTATAGTGTCTGTCTCTCACCTTCCACACCCGGCTGATTTGCAAGATCATCTGTTGTTCCATCTTCGCGCTCAAGATAAGCCGCTGGGACCCAGCCTTGCTCTTCATCCACGTTAACAAACCACCAACCTACAACAAAGTTCGGCCAACTAAATTCAAAACACCAGTCAGAACAGATCCTCTGTTGGAAATTTAGCTTTCCGATAAAAACGAATTGTGGAATAAAACAAAAGACCTCGACAATATTTGAGCACGTTTTCGTGAAAATTGCCACTTATCTTCTCTTTCACTTGGCTCCCAAGTAGAATGTAACAATAAATTTACCATTTTCATTCTTGTCAATAACTTCCACGATATCTCCTGCCACCATGTTGACTTCGTTTCTGTTCTGCTTCTTGTAGTCTGCAATGGCCACATACTGTTCAAGTAACACAGGTCCACTTATTGTCTCAGCTGTTAAAATATCACAAAAAACACCAAACACTTAATGACTGTCCCCAGGGGAGACAGTGAGATTTGTTTCCCCGAGACCCTCAATGTTCGCCGAGGGAGACATTGAGGGTCTCGGGGAAACGAAACTCACTATTTTACCTCCCAACTCAAAAATAGAACATATTATATATGGGTGTCACCTTAGAATTTCCTGAGAAGGGAGTTAAGGTCTGTTTTGTTTAAAAATTGAAAGCTTTCGTCCAAATTTTGATCTTTGCAGAAGTCTCTCGACGTTTTCATGGCATTGTGGGTGGCCTTGTCAGTATGTTTCGGGATTTTGTCCCAAAGAAGCTGTTGAATTTTGTCTTCAGTTCTTGTTTGAAAGCGTTTAGCTGCCATAAATGCAAAAAGTTATTTTCTTGCCACGGTTTGAAGGTACACGACCTCATCATGTGCGAGTCTAAAGTTCAAATTGCTGTTTCCTCGGGGAGTTAGTGACTTTTGTTCTCCCTAGGGAGTTAGTGAGTTTTGACCCATGGCACGTGACACGTTCTCCTCCAATCAGAACACGTATTTGAGCTCGGAGGTATAACAATAGGAATTGAATGCCTGACCTTTACCAGACCTTGCTTGCACCTGCCAGATGCGGTGTGTTGGTCACGTGTTGTTACTTTTCGCATTTCACAGCAGCCTTTTAATGTCATGACTTTTGAGATTCGATAGATGTAGTTTTGGATAGGTAAACATGTAACGGTTTCGAGAAACCATTACTTAAAGGTATCCCCAAGGTGTCGCTTCCAATGAAATTCAAACTATTAGTTTTTGATAAGGTAGCCTCTTTCAAACAAAGCTTTTCTTAATACCCTCCTTGGTACACTGCATGTACATGTGCAATGCTTTTATCACCAAACAGAGTCAAGTTACGTTTGAGAAAATTAAGCAAACAAACCAACACTTAGTATTATGACCCGGATTATGACTTTGTAAATGTATGACTGTTTCTGCATTTGTATGGCTCTCTTTTACATGTCACTAAATTGTGTAAAAACAGACTGATAAATGGGCACGGAAACAGTAATACACACATACAACAGAGGAACAAGATTGGGCTTCCTGTGCTTTACCTGAATCCTTTTCTTTCTTGCGTTTGTCTTTGCTTAAGAAAATACACAGAGGTTAATATTTTGAATTAGCTTTCAATCTATCTTCCAACAACAATCCACACCCTCCCAAAAAAATTTGTTTACTAGTGTAAATGCTCTACCACTGAGCTACAGGAGACTCATGAGAGCTAAGGCCATTAAAGTAAGTTCTTGTGACAAGCATCCTGCATACTGTTAAGATAAGCCTTCTACGCAGACGTTATTTGTCTCGTCATGTGACACACTCTGGAGGATTGCATCATGTGACGAGCCAAAGAACGTCTGCGTAAGAGGCTATATCCAATGGAAGACAAAATGTGATGGTACAGTACATGTAGGTTTTAAACCTGGTGATTGAAGGACAAAGCAGAGAGATTTCAAGAAGTTAATATTCAAAAAAAAAAAAAAAAAATGAAAAAGATGTTATCTAACAGTCAACCACACAGGCATAATAATGGGAAAAAAATCTAAATTCTCCAGACAGGACATTTGATATGAACCTTTTCAGAGTAGTGTGGATGTTCTAACACTGACCTACAGGAGACTCTTGGGAGCAAAGCCATTACACTACATTCATAACTATTATAAGATGGGGGGTGGGGGAGTTACTAGATATTTTCATTTGCTATGGTATGCCACATCGTTTTGGTGTGAAATGAGAAAAGTCTGTTTTCTTCCCCATGAATTGTAACTTGCTGTGATTGCCAGTTAAAAGTGATGTTTCAAATATTGTTACCTGGGAAGTGACAATTAAGTATAGAAGGGTCCAGACCACTTTTCACTGAAAATAAAACCATCAGTTTTCTCATGATAGTTAAGAACCTACTTATATGGCTATGATATCAAACTTCATGACAAATCTTAACCCTAAGAATGAATAATAATTCTGTTTAAGATTAATGAGGATTCTACTTACTCTTTGCCAGGTGGGTCTATGTCATCTGCCTTTGGCTCAAAAAACTTCAAAACAGTATCACAAGATGAGATCTTTGGAGGTAATGAGATGAGATCCTGAAACATGATTATTAACATGAAGTGATTATACTGGAAAACTCAAGCTCTAACTTCAGTTTGATGGCAACGTTCTTGAGCTCATGGCAACTCCACTCCATTGAGGTTGAATCTGCTCAAACTTTCAAGGGAATACATGTAACTACTGACATGTGTATTTTCCAGGGATCTGTTTTTCTAAAGTCCTGGTTGGAAGTTATCAGGCATGTAAAGTACATGTAATTTGCGGGTAAGGTTCCTAAACAGAGATTTAAAACATGTATTTATTCACTTTAAATTCTAACTTTCAGAATCAGCTATAATTCTATATACACTGTCACACATTGGGCAAGTTTTCACTATAAATAATCGCCAATTAATGAAAAACATGTTTGAAAGAATTCTTGTCAGGACTGTTAACTTATCTGGTCCTTCAAGAAACGGGCCCAAGAATCCCTAAGATTCTTTTGTCTTATTGTAAGCCAGTTGCTGTTGTATCTTGCTAGAATGGGGTAGAAATGTTATTTACGTGACATTATGTATAAGAAAAGAAAAATAAACCACATGATAGTGAAAAACGTCTATTAATAAAAGTTCAGATCGAGTTCCTGTTTTACCATTTTCTTGTGATCAAAATCACTATGACTTGAAAACAATTAGCACATTTTTGTTCTTTACAATGGCTAATGCAATTAAGCAGTGTCCTTTTCAAAACCAGTGATTGCCACATTCATCTGTACACTGGTTCAAAGTTGTTTTCTGGTAAAAATTACAAGACCAAAGCTCAGTCTCTGAAATCTTAGGTCATCTGGACAAAGGGGTTGATGACAGTTGCTTGAGTACCCTGGCCTACCACTGGCTCTTGACAAGCTGAACATTCTCTAACAATCCTTGCATGCAAGGACTCGATCCTTGAAAAAATCTTCTTTCAGGTCTGTGCACTTACATACTAATTATAACTAAAGAACCTTGTTTGACCTCAAGCTTACCACAGTGTAATTTTCCAACAATGACAAGTTTATTCATTATGCCTAACCTTGCAGTATTCGCTGATTGGGTCTTTTCTTCGCAATGCCACATCTCGCACATGGCTTCTTCCAAAGATAATTTTACCTGCAGGCATATTGTTTGAAGCAAATCAACTACACATAATCAATTTTACCAATGTTATTCACAAAATCTCTGCAAAATTTTGTTTATCGAAACCAGGAAAGTAATTACTCAACATCATCTTGATCAGGAAAAAACTCATTTGCACTTACTTTCAATGCACAAATATTTACATATGCGACTACAAAACTAGTTTTGTAGTTATGTTCGAACGTGGCGACCAACTGATGAGGTCTTCCGACGACTAGTTTTGTAGTCGCATATGTAAATAATTATTGTGTGTTGAAAGTTAATGTAAAATGAGGTTTTTCCTGATCAAGATGATGTGAGAGCAGTGCGATTATGGCTAAATCGGAGAATAGTATGTCCGATTTAGGCGTACTATTCTACGATTTACCACTAAGGTTTTTACCTATTTTACGATTGAAGTCTCTGATTCTTCCGATTCTACGATTTTAGCTTAAGAGACTTTAGAAATGATTATCCCATTCTACGATTCTTCCGATTCTACGATTTTACCATAAGACATTTTGGAAATGATTATCCGATTCTGCAATTCTTCCGATTCTTCGATTTTACCTTAAGAACAAGATATATTCATGTGTAGTGCGCTTGTTTCGGCTAATGGATTAAAGAAAGAGATATATTTCATGTGTAGTGCGCTTGTTTCGGGAAGAATCGTATAATCGGAAGAATCCGAATAATCGGAGAATCGTGCCAAGTAGGAAAATCGGAGAATCGGAAGAATCGTATCTCAAAACTCATTTTTTGCTATTCTCCGATTTAACCATAATCGCACCCTTCTGGATGATGTATTCCTAAAATGATCCCATAAAATGTTGCTTAAAACAAACAAATCAGTCAAGAGATTCTTGTCAGGTGTGATATTGTTTGGAATCATGAGGTGATTAACTCGAGTTACAAATGTTTGCATATTTGTTCCTTTTGTGTAAATGGCATTTATAGCTGATATGTGAAGAAGAAGCCATAATGACATTATTTGAGCTAGCTTGAGGTCCACATTGGAAAACCAATGGTTGAGATATTTTTCAGCCACAATGAATGACTAGCCTGTGAGAGCAGATTACTTTTTATTTCCAGTGTTTCACTCACGACAAAGGTGCCTACCTGTAGCTGTTTTTCCAGGCTATGGCATAATTATTTTTCATTATTTGTAAATTTGTCAGTTACTCAATAAATCTATTATCCATACGCCAAAGTTTGTAACCAAAAATAATTTGGACAATTAGAAACAATCTGACACCCCAATCATAATGGAACCCATGACCTTCCATACACCAGTCAGATGCTCTTAAATCACTGACCCATGTAGGGAGGACCAAGGTAAGCCAAGCTACAGTAAACAATTTACAGGGTATGCATTCTACATACATTGTCAAAAACCAACATTGTGTATGATGATACACGTATATAAAGAAAGATACTTAAAGAAGGTAAAGGGGGATCAAATGGTCTTTACAAGCATTGCAGGTTTTTGCGAGCACGAGCAGTGATCAAATTTGTCTTTGAGCAGTGAGCACTTCAGAAAATACAACTGGCAAGCAGTGGACACTTTGTAAATTTCTCTCTTGCAGCAAATCTTTTATTTTTTAATTTCACACGATTTTTTTAAAATGCACCTGGTAGTCCTAATTATAGCACATTAACTTATGTTATTGTCATGTGCTTTCAACTGAACTTGACAACCAGATTCCAGGTATTCACAGTACCATGCAGAGATGCATTTATTTCTCAGTACCAATAAACCTACAAAATTTCATGCAATCGAGTAAACTTTAACGAAAATCCGAGCATGCGAGCAATTATGAAAATTTTGTGAGCACGAACAAGCAAGCACTCATCTAAATTATGCAAGCAAACCGAGCAAAGGCCAAATGTTGTGAGCACTAGAAAATTTTAAGTTACCTAAGTACAAACCTAGTAAATGGCCAAGCTCACCACAAGTCTCTCTGTCAGCAGCTCAGTGGAACTCAAGAACTCAAGAACTCAGTGGAACTCAAGAACTCAAGAACTCAGATTTTTTTCTTTCCCACCCTCATGATATTATGATGAACATTACATACATTACATCTTTCTTTTCATGAAACATTTCAACATAAAAATCTTAGGCTAGACATTAAGGAAAACGGCTCTTATTAAATATAACACAAAAAGTTTTTTTGCAGAATTGTGTAGTTCCAGAAAATATCCCCCCATGGAAAGGATATTTTTTCTAAGACCCACCTACTCCTTCTGAAATTCCAATTTAGCTTTAACAATTTCTACAAATTGCTTGATCTTTGAGAACCCCCACCCCCTGGAATTTTAGCCCCTTTTGTGGGGAGTGGGGGAGGGGAGGGGAGGGTGTGGATATTTGCTGGTATTAGGTACTACTTATTTTTCTGAAAACAGAAATTACATGTAGTGAAACAGATTTGAGAGAATTAATATCAGAAGTGTGTATAAAACAACATAGGAACCAACCACAATACCTTTTAATTTAATATCATATTTGTAAAACAGTTCAGGCATGCCAGTAAGATACTGAAAAAATGTAGATTTACTGCACCTGGTAAAAATGGCAAAATTCTCTTTGTTGGATCTTTCACACCACTCTCATCTGGGAACTCTTCTAAAAGCTTGGTCTGTTTTTAAAATATGAAATGACTAGATTACCTGACCTTTATAAAGTACATGACAGTTCTCCAACGCATAATGCCTTGCAGATGCATGAGGTTAGTATAATTCTTCCATTAGATTGCAGACTTTATCAAGGATAGACTCAGCTGCAAAGAACTTGGGCATTTACAAGGATAGACTTCTCCTTCAAAAAATGCTTTTTTTTCCAATGCAGGTGAAAATGTATTTTTTCCAAAAACTACATAAGAATATTGTTATGGACTGTATGAGTAACACTAGGTGTTTAGCCAATGGTAGATTTGAGACTTTATGAGATGGTGAGACCAGCATTAAACCAATACTCTGGGATAACTTCATTAAAAAAATAACGCAGCAAGACTAACAAGATTTGACTAATATTTTGCACATTTTTTTAAAATGACCGTTTGCTACCCCTGGCACTCAGAGGAAGTTGCTGTGAAAACCATGCGTGTTACTTGATCTGATGCTTTAAAAACTCCATTAAGAGAAATCTGTCAATTGGAATTCAGTGAATTGATGTGACCCTACTTTAGATTGGTAACATTTTACAAACCTGAAGATCAAAGAATTTACTGTATCGTCTGTAAATAACATTGACACTTCCATCAGACCAAGTGGCATTTATGACATAAACCTACAAAGAAAATTGTTTAATCAACCAAACTGATGGACAGCAAAATTATATTGGAAGCATATTGGGGGTATATTTAATTTAATTTTTCAGGGGAGGGTTGGATTAAAACACACAATAAAACATTTTGCAGAGCGAACTGACAGTGGAAGAAAAATGGGCAAATTGCAAAAGGAAACAAAGAAATATCTTACAAGTTAGTGGAAGAAAATTCATCCATTTTAGTCCCTAAAGATTGATTAAAAAACATTGCACCCACCCCCTCCCCCCTACACACACAAAAAAAAGGTCTGTACCAGTCAATCACTGGACACAATGATACAGTATACAGTACGTGGTCCTACGTAATAAATAGCATATCTACCCAAGATCGGTATGTCATACTCTGTAGCCACCACTTGGACTATTCTGAGCATTGCCTAGTAAATGATTGTTCAACAATGGGTGTTTAAAGGCCTACCTCCACCTGAAAAGCTTTGTGCACTGCGGGTTTACTTTGTGCACTTTGTGTAATAAGAAATTATCAGATCTGATTGGATTATCTTTGAAAATTCATTTATTCTGGAGCTGTATGAGGATTATAGGTTCATAAATTTGTAGGAATTTATTCTTCCATTTCAGGTTATTGTTCCTTGAATTATTAATTTTGTAAATATGCTGGCAAATGTGACGTTTTAAGTGGCTGTTGCATATACAACAATGCTCCTACTTGTACCAATTTTTGTTTCTTTTTCTGTATTTTTTGTGTCGGTCTACTACCCCAGACCTCCAGGTTTTGCTCACTCAAAACATGACTTTGGTATGACGTTAAATAATGCAATGCAAAGTAAGCATAACAAAGACACACCATCACTCTGTGAATAGTTAGCTCCCTGACTACATACATGTACATCTCTTTCAATTAAGTTAGACAAACCACTGCAACATTGGCATCTTTGACATACCACGCATGTGGGATTGAGTTAAGCAAATAGTTCTAACTGAATTTACCAGGTTAAACTGGCCATATCATAGAATTTCTACTCAGCATGCTGCAAAATCTCCATACCCTTCCCACAGTATACCCACCCCTCTGAAAATTCTAATCATGTCCAATTTACTACGAATCGATATTCTTCTGAATCATGCCACCATATTTACCATACTTGTAAGAAACATTTACATGATTGAAGATCTCAGAATTGTAGTGGCCCCATCACCAGATGTCATCAATACATGCGTTTGATTAGCTAGGGAAGCATGTATGCATACATGAGCTGGATTTCCGTGCAATTAATGCGTCTAATCCAACTGAATTTTCGTCCATCAAGGGTATGCATGTTGCATATCTTGTAAACAAAACGTACGTTAACTTCCATCATTTTGATTCGAAAAACGAAAATCTCAGTGAACGTATCCAAAGCTTAAGCTTACCTTCGTCGTTCGATCGATCATTCTAATCGTCAAACTGCATTTTCGTGTAAACAACAAAACCCTATTTTAAATGCTCGAAGAATTTGCAAAACAGAATGTACAATAGACCTTCTAGCATTAGTAATTAAGCTTCACTGGAACGATCCATTTCATCAAAAAAACATACAAATTATGCTATCGTACCACGGTACTACCAATCACTTGAAATCGATTAAATATTGTGTGGTACTTACGTAGTGCTTGCTTGGAATTTTCCGTTTCTGAATATCAACGATTTTCACAACGGTTAAAACTCTTCGCGACATTGTGTATATACAAAATTAAACTGCTCCCAAACGTTCTAACGAAATATCACACGGAAGGCGAACGGAAAGCGATAAACTTCAAAGATCATGAACTGATTAAGGGAATGAGCCCGCGAACAGCCGGAAACGAAAACCTCACCCAGAGTCTCACCCACCCCCGCCGGCATTGGTGATCTCATCGTCCCCACCCATCAAGTAAAGACTTCACGAAGCAGATTTCTGAAAGATATGCTTCTTTTCGTTGCAAGTATATAAGGAAGCTAAAATCAGCCAATGAAAAACGAGCAAAGACCTTGGTAAAGGAAAGGACATCTAAGCTGAACAACACGAACGTGTAACCGCAAGCTGATGGAACCGAAATACAAGATAAGGAAGTCCTGGATTGACGTCAGTTTGACCCGCCAATATGACCGTCAATGGACACCACTTGAACCTACCCTATTAATAGAGACTGAACTTAACTTCAACCCAACCAAAATAAAAACATAATGATGAGAACTTTCAGCATCCATTTCGAGTTTTTAGAACCCCAAAAGAAGGTGTGTTTTTTTTTCCTTTTTGTTCTTGTATTGCTTATTAACACACACAGCTCTACACCATAATACTGAGGTTACATCATGTTCTGTGTAAAAGCAACTCGACTCTTAAACTGCTTTTCCTTTCTACTTTAAACATCTTGTTTACTACTTTAGTTACAACACATCGCGTTGTATTTTTGTTTTGCTGGTTTTTTGTTTTTGTTTTCATTGATTTTTAGTGTATTGTAATATATATCAGATAATATATTATATTATTCTAAAAAAGGGAAGGAATCGGAATAAGCTCTGCTGAATCTTTTCAGGTACAAGGAGTGGGGGGGGGGGGGGTGGGGGGCGATGGAAAAGGAAAGAGTGCGGGAGGGGGGGGGGTGGGGGGCGATGGAAAAGGAAAGAGTGCGGGCTGATATTGCAAAAGCTGGTTAATAGGAAAAGGTTCGATTTCGTTGTTACAATGTTTTAGATGTGGCGTAAAATTCACTAAGATTGAGATCTTCTCTCTACCGACTTCTGTAAAACCAAAGAAAGGATTTATCAAGAAAGAAGATGAAAATGGCTATTTTGGGTCTCAAAGTTTCTATAAACGTTGTGTTTTACCTTAAGACCAGAAAAGGTGAAAGATCTTTTCACGAAACTCTCCACAAAAAGTACAACTGGCATCACTTTTATAAGTATCTTAACCAACAAGTACATTTGTATTTGAAGTTTGATGCACCAATCTAAAATGAAAATTAATCACTTTCCAACTTTTTTTGTGTATTTTCAGTCAAGCCAATCTGGTATACAGTCTGTCAGTTTACCGGTCTTGTTCTTCCTGGATTAACTTTAAAACAGAAATTCATCTTACACAGAATCAACGAACGCTTTTTTTTTCAATTAATTTATTCTTGTTTTGCATGCTCCACCAAGACCCACCAATAGCGTAGCTCCACTGCTTACTATATAAACATCAACTTTTCGTATACTTAACAATTATTCCACGAGCGCGCGTTGGATATGAGATGATAGATAGGCTATAATCATCTCATATCCAACAAGCGCGAGTGGAATAATTGTTTAATTAGAAACAATCAAGAAATATTGCTAGATTTTTCTGATTTCGTTTCGCAAGTACAAGTAGAAGAGAATTTAATGGTCACTATTTCTCGGGCATAGTATAATGCCTCATATACCATGGCTTCTAAGCCAATCAAATCGCTCGAATTGCATTATACAATGATCCAGTTTTTAAAAATAGGAGTTAATACTGGATAGCTCGAATCACACCTCGGCTAGAACAAACGGCCTCAATTATACTCGTACGGCCCAGTTCCGTTTTATGCCCTTCATTCGTGGTTTCGTGTTACGATTTTTCTTTTTTTTTTTGTCCTCTCTCCTCTCTCCCCACTTTTCATTCTCCCTCCCCCTCCCCCCTCAATTATACTCGTACTGCCCAGTTCCGTTTTATGCCCTTCATTCGTGGTTTCGTGTTACGATTTTCCTTTTTTTTTTCCTCTCTCTTCTCTCCCCACTTTTCATTCTCCCTCCCCCTCCCCGCCCCCTTTGCTAGGCTTGTGCCGATGGCTTGGTGTATAGATTCCAAAGCAACCCTCAAAGTACTTTTCTTCAGTCCGATCCAATCTCCTCTCGGCCTTCAGGGGCCTGACTGCTGCAGCGTTCTCATCATCCTCATCCGCCGGCCAAAACCATCAAATCGAAAGCAACTAAACCTGACAACGATTCCGCATTCGAAGTGCCAAAAATTTGACACAGCTTTACCTTTGACACAGCTTTACCTTCAACGGAGCAGGAGATGGACATCACTGATCAGATTGAATTTGTTTGATTTTCTGTCAATTGCTTATAAATTGCCCCATATGGATGTATCCTCTGGCTAAAAATGGAATTAAACTTAGCATTTTTCTAGGAGATTCCCACTTTTTGGTTTGGTTGCCATGGTAGGGAATAAATGTTGGCAATTTGAAAAGTAAAGCTTCATCTTGTTTGCTTAGTTCTGTCATTATTTGCTTTTGAAAGGAAAGGGTTTGCTCACTTAGCACGTGAACATCAGCGTACATGCATAAAATATTCTCATTAAGGTTCAACTTTAATCCGGCGTGCCTACATTTTATAACAACATTTTATCTGTCAGGTTTGTGAAATACTCAATGATAGTTATTTAGGAACGTTCCTTTGAGCGGAAGGAGACCTGATCGCACTGATCACGTAAGTTGAGAGTTTAAGTTTTAAGTGATAATGATCGGTTATTGTTACCAAGAGTGTCTGATGTTAGAATGATTAATGTTTCCATGGCTAACCTTCCGTAGGTTCAGAAAGCTCACTTGTAAGGTATGGTCAACATGATTTCGTAGAAACCTTTCACGGGGTAAAACTCTCTTTTTGATGACGGCATCTGAGACTTCTACGTCTCCGTTCAACCTGACTCCTTCGCACGAGTAAAGTACTAAGCTTGTCGAATGTAAGAATCCATATTTCGGTTTTCAGATTCTAATTAATTGCCTTGGTAATCCACGTTTAGAGTACATATAGTTAATATTCTGGAAAGGTCCTTGGCGTCAACGAGAGTAGTTCTTAATAGTAAAAAAAAAAAGAAAACCATGTCAAAATGTACTTTCATTTTGTAGTTTTACATAATAGAGTATTGCTTAGTATTAACAGTTGATATTCGACTGAATTCAATTCACCGCTGCTGTATTTACATTGTTTGTTCTTGAGTTTTGTTTCATTCAAACGTCCTTTTGACAGAGAAATTAAACAATACCGAGTATTTTATCGTTAGAGGACAAAACATACACTTTCCCTTCTCGTTTATAAATGCTCTATCAGCGCTGGTGTCGAACGTTAAACGCAATCCAACACAAACCATTTTCTTGCAAATTAGTTTAAATGGACATGGCTTGTTGACATAATGAAGTTCTTTGTCCCATTTTACACTTACTCGACAAAAACACCGGATTTAAAAGTTACAGAAATTTATGTTTTTATGCATCAAATATTCACAAAAATGTTGCTTTTTATACGGTTTTTTGTTTGGTCTGAACGAAAAGTCCTTCGCAACGTTTTCCTTAAGAGATGTTTTTTTTACATTAATACTGCTCTTGAAGATATATTTCGATTCATGTTTGGCTTAGTTCCATTCAGTTAAGTTTTTATGGCCTACCAACTACTTGAAAAATTTGGGATCCAACTGAAATTTTATCGCACTTTCGTTCTAAAAGAGGCTTTCTATTAGGAAGCGATTATTTGCCTATCTACTGATTCAATATACTGAATAATGTCCTACCCGCATCTTCATGAGTTACCATAAAACGTGCGAAAAATATCTCAGTGATATAATGAAATAATTTTTTCTTTGGTCCGGTGTTCTGTGTAGTTTATCTACTTCCCGGTCAGTTTTATAGGAGGTGCAAATTAATTTTAAAAAAATGCATATTGAATATCAAACAGGACCACAGGAAAGAGATCCTCAAAGTCTTTCATTTGAGAAGTCATGGCACAAACAAGTGAAGTTTTATAAAAGCTCTTGTTGACCGATCAGGTGGAGATGGGCTTGATTGAGGGCTGGGATGAAAAACTATGAAAACTAATTTAATTGATATTCAGGAACCATCAATGCAAGCACAACCAACTCCCAATCTCTTCTGTATTTGCTTTCTAAGATGACAGGTCCAGCAGCACACACGTCATCTTTTTCTTTGGTTGGTACACATTTTACATAAGGAGTGCGGGAAAGGAACATCTGTCTTACGGTCTTGAGTACAAAGTGATTGATTTACAGTGTAACAGGCGTGTTTTCATTGGATTGCTCAGTTCTCTCACATTCAAGAATATATAAACAAAGCTTCACTTGACACTCGATTTTGTAAATAAGTTGATACATTCGCTCGAGTGAGTTTGAAAGCCCTGACAGCATGACAGTATACTTTAGATAACTCTGTCAAAGGATTATTAAACTTCTACGGTATTAGTTTAAGACTGTTTAAAAAATCGAAAGAAAATACAACAAGGAAAGAAAAAAAGCACGCACGATAATTGAATGCTGTGATATCTGTCACCGGACGGAAGGGAAGTTTCGTGGGAACCTGTGGCTGTTAGGCCGTCTTTTTTTTTTGGATTTAGCCGTAAACATAAACTTTTTTATCCGGTTACTTTTCAAGAATTGTCAGTCCCCAAATACGGATGAAAATATGCGAAGGAACAGTTAGCATTACTTATCAGGAGGTCTGTATCAGGAGGTCTGGTGACAAGCATCAGTTTGAATTTTTGTTTTCACGGCTCACAAATTCTTTGTTGACACCAGCCTGTACGATAAGGCTTTAGCTATAAACTGGTTCGTAAAAGAAGGATTCCGATTGGTTCATTGCGCTGTTTACGTTTGTTGTGATTGGCTAGAGTGATTACTTTGGTTGTAGGTTCAAATAAGGTTCAAATGAAAACCGCTCATCAATTGGCCCGTAAAGAGGCATTCTGATTGGTTCTTGAGCGGTCGGAATTTGCGTTACGTAAAGAATTTTCAAAGGCAGATTAGGAACCTTTTCCCATGTGTCTGTCCTACTGGTTTTGCTGAGGCGGATCTATTCCGGCAGTGTCCAGAAAAAAACATTTTGTACAAAGGTCTTACAAAAAGTGGATCTCCACTTGTTGTTGAACTCGACTTTCGTCTAATATATGTAACGCGCTTGTTTGTAAAGCTGGTCCGTTGGTGCGGGCGATTGGTTTGATCGCGTTCTTTTACAATATAAGAGTGATATTGGCAATAGGCATTTTATATATAACTGGCAGGCAAACAGTGGTAAGTTCGTAAACGGAATGTACCAATTTGAAAGACTGATTATAGGCTAATCCTTGAAATTCCTTCAAAATGGTGCGTATCAATTTTGGAATGGTCATTGTTGAAGATTTTGTAGAACTATTCCTTCAAAATGCCAATTCCATTCAAATATGGTAGCCAGACTGTTCTCGAAAATGGAAAGCACCAAGTTAAATTTGTTTTATCATTATTTTTTATCTTCTAGTTCGATGTTGTGGCTCACCGCACATCTGGTCGCACCTCTGTTAGTATTGACTTGTCTGGTGCAATGTGTTTCTCCAGTTCCAGCGCAGAGAAATGAAATACTCTCCACTACCAAAGCACCAACGCAAAGTAAACTTAAGATTATACCTGAGGTAAAACTGCCGAATGACCGCCAAAAACAAAAGACACCACCAACAGTAAAATCACCACCAACAAAAAAAACCACGCCTAAAAAGACCACGACTCCAACTCACCTGAACGAGTTCTCGCTTGATGACATCCTCTACAGAGGGCGACAGTCCAGTAAGTAAAGTAACGTAGCTCACACTGATTAATCTAAGTCAGAAAAAGAATACGAACACGGGAAGGAGAAGTTCTTTTGTGTGAAATAATTGGGCAACCCGATGACGGTCACTCATCCCCGGGATGAATGGCGGCGTGCGAAAACTTTAAAAACGAAAAATGGTGATAAAAAATCTTGTTTTGTTCAATAATGAAATCAATAGAAACATCCATAGACATTTGGCGTGAAAAGGAGTGTGAACACTCTATTGATGCTTGTGTTCCATGTTCTCTATAACGTTTGGTCATGTGATTTTGTTCAATGAATCACTTCTACTTAAATGTTCCATTTCTATAACTTAATGGAAACAACGAAAATAGCTTTTGAATACCCCGCCAGCATTGCAGTCAATTGTGAAGCCTGGGAGAGCTTTAGATTGGAAAAAGAGAACCGTAAAACACGTCCATATTTCAAACCTGTTGACGTTCACAGGGGCCTCGTTCCTCGCTGTTAATGAGGACTTTACGCATCCACGACGGCAACGCCAACGAAAACGTAACTTGAAAATACAAGTTAGTGTTACTTGAACTGCTTTGCGCTTATTCCAATGCGTTCAACTTCTACAATGTGGCCGAACTATCCAGTAACAGAGCTGGTGGGAACGGTCTTCAAGTTAGCACAGAGAATGAAAATTTACTGTCACGACTCACGCTCTCCATAAAACCTTGAATTTGGGCATTTCACTCATGTGTTGTTTGGGCGAAGATGGCGACGAAATGTATCAAAATTTGTAATGCACGTGTACAGCATTGTTTAGCTCATTAAGCCTCTTCTTAATTGACATTTTCGTTGCCGTCGGCGTCGTGTTTGCGTAAAAAGTCCTTAATGAGCCTTTTTCAACGAGATAACGTTGTAGGCACACGCAGTGCGGGATCCCCTTTAAGATTCTAATGTTGTTGCACTGTTCGTTGCATGGTGGGAAGATGGAATACCTCCATACAATGTTTTTGAACTTGAAGACTAAGAAACATTGCTTTCCGTTTTTGTGTTCTATATTACTCATGCGTTTTAAACGTGGAACCGATTTTGTATTAACTATGATGTAGATTTGTCTTGTAGTGCCTCAGTTATGTTTATAATGTACCTTTTGTTATTGGCCAATTGCTTTATAACTGGTCGTTTTCTCCCTTCCCCTTTTTGTACTTTATCAGTTAAAATTATTTAACTTGTCGATTTTTCTTTTGCAGACGAGGCCAACGCTTTTATAAAAGCAAACGAACAACGAGGAAAAACTCTGGAAACAACGTATGAACACGTTCGCGAACAAGATCTTAACGATATAGAAGCGTTAGTTAGGGAAAGAAATGAATTGCGGATGAGAAAACGGTCCATAGTTTAATATTATAGAGTCAAGTATTAGTATGAAACAAAATTTAACAATTGGACGGCAGTTTTCTACTGTCTATACTCTTTTGTTTAAAACTGCATCATGATAATGTAATTCCGGGAATTTGATTGGCTTAGCGACCATGGTATACGAGCCATCATACCATGCCCGAGAATTGGCGACCATTAAATTGTCTTCTGGTTGTTCTTGCAAAGCAAAATTAGCAAGATCTGGCAATATTTCTTGATCGTTTTTAATAAAACAATTATTTCGGTCATTCACGCTTGTTGTATATGAGATGATTATAGTCAACCAGGTGCCACGTGCCTCGTTGGCTATCTATCATCTCATATCCAACGCGCACTCGTGGAATAATTGTTAAATAGACCGTAAAATTACGTAATAAAATGTTCAAGCTCAAGTGGCACCACGAACCGGAGGCGAGTGGTTTCACTGCCACGTTTTGATCATTTTATGGCGTCATTTTGTTGTCTAAAGAGTATAGACCATAGAAAACTGCCGTCAATTTCATTTTAACAATAACATGGAAAACGTACGAGCGGAATTGTCTTTATTTTCCCTTGAGAAAGCGCGCGCGTTACATCTAAGGTAGTTTTTATTGTCTCTCCTATTATAGACAATAGCTACGAGCCACTCAGCACGCGGGAATTTGGACAGCTATTGGAAAAATGGTTACAACTGAGTTGATAACTGAAGGTAATTTGACCACAGTAGAGAGATTCCATTACTAACATTGCGAGCATTTTAGCCCATTGTCAGAGCGAATTGCTCTGACAATGGGCTAATGCTCAAAACGTCGGCACTCAAGTCTCTTTACTGTGGTCAAATTACCTTACTGTCCCACCGACGTGGCACCACGGTTTTTTTTTACTAACCCCCTATTAGTATTTCCACTTATTCTGACAGGAACTGAGTGTGGCCACTATTAACGAATACTCATAACTTGGAGACATTATTCGAGGACAACATCAAAGCAAAAAGGAATACTGAAATAAAGGCTCAAATTCTTTTGACCTTAATTCAGGTGGAGTTTCCTCGAATTCTGAAAAGATGACATGAAAGTACGCGGATTTAAGCAGCCAGCACTTTTTCTCACTCCGCGTTGTTAATTCATAGCTAAATTCGTTGATGATATAATCTTGGGATATCTGAGAAAATACTGAATTAGGGCAGGCTTACCGTTCCCGAAATATATTTTGTATCTATTTTTATACGAAAGAACTGTAGCTGGTTGATGCTCTGGTAGCATTCTGAGTTACGTGTAAAAATAAATCATGATATTAAATAATTGAGTTCGCTTAATGGGTCAACGAAAATCTTTTATAACATCAACTTCATCCTGAGGTGACTATACTTCATTTCAGTCGTTTCTCTTTGTTATGTCAAAGCAGACACTACGAGGAATATGTTACGAGGGAGTAATGGAGGGATCTTTCGGAGGCACTAAAACACCAACAGGCAGCAATCAGCTGTATTAGACATACTGTTTGACAGGAGACAGATAAACTGAGAGATAAGCTCCCCAATAGAAAAAAATTTCGAAGAGTCCACTTTTCGTGAGCTGAAACGGTAGCTTATCAAGTCTCCCTATAGTTTATAAAGCACGCAATTAAAGCGAAGAGCTTTAATGGAGTGAACAAGTTGATCATAGGTTCTGTATGACAACATCACTCTTAATGACACGATTTATTATTTATAATTAGCTCATGAAGTAGCAATCTCCTAACCGGAGTCCTCAGGTCCTTTGGTCAGCGGTTTGCCGCCAGGAGCCCAATACTGACGACCAACCAGGAGGGAGAGGTCAACTCGTGGGCTCGGCTGTCCGGATGATACGGGCCATCGTGACGTCACTTCCTGTGAAGCGCGGGATTTTGTCTAGTTTCGAAAATGGCGCTGGTGATTTTGTTGCATCAAACGACTTTTTTTTTCCAGCCAGGTTCCGGATGGGGTTTGTTTTCTTGCTGAGTAGACTTTTAATCTTCTTTTCTCGATATAGGTAAGTGTTGATTTATTTTCAACCATGAATTATGCTGAAAATGTTGCAGTGAAGAGTTACGTGTACTTGCGCTGATCGGAAAAGCTGAGATTGTCCGCGCCAGAAAAATTACATCTTATTAATTACACAAAGTACTGGTGACACTGACATTTGCCTTGGGACGAGGTCAAATCTTAGTGCAAACGTTCCAGTTGAGATTAGTAGGTTATATTCAGCTGCAAAAATGATCAGTGCGTTTGTTTCGCCGAGTGAAAAAACAGTGAAAATTATAAGTTTGTGTTTATTGCTGAAACTTGACCTGAAGTTATCGCATTTGCTTCTAACATTATTAAAATGATTGATAAATACAAAATGATGATTCAAAGGAGTTTATTTTAATTTACCCATGCCATTTAACCCTTGTTAAGAAGACTTTTACTGAGCAACCTAGAATTTTGAAAAAGCTTGCAAAATATGCGGACGCCCGAGGAAACGGACTTTCTTTTGAACTGATAATTACTTTTTTGCGAGAAATTTCTCGAAATTTCACACCAAATCGCGAACTCCTGACTCAGTTTTCTGGCCAAACATATTCACAATATCTTCAGCTTTCTCTAGAGCTTTAATAAGGAGACATCTTGTCATAGAAATAAACTTATCACCTGAAATGATCCAGAAAACAAATGAGCAAGGAGACGATAAATGCTGTAGTCAGTTGATTTACATTAGTAAGATGATGAAAGAGTTGAAGTTGAGTTAAAGTTAAGTACTAGTCCAGAGAGTAATTGAATCCTCCTTATGTATTCCAAACCTGTGAGAGAAAAACTTGTGCATTGCCCCTAGAATTTTGATGTTTAGATACAGAATGTTTGGACTATTTTGCCTTGAAGCTGGCGTCAGCCGCTCGGCCTCGCAAGGAGAGTCTTGTCATATTTTCCTGTTTTTGTGAGATAATTAAACAAAAAAAGCAAACTCCATTGCCCATTAACAATTACCAACTGGCAAATTACTTAGTACTAATGGGTTCTTTGCAACGTAGCTTTTCCGATAGCTTGAGAAAAAAATGTTTTCGCCTTTCTTTTCGCAAGCGCTCGACCAGACAGTACCGGAGAAATGCGTTTAAACCCACTGATCATTTTTATTAAGTTGTTAGATAATTGTTTTTAATGGCCAATCGAAAGCTCTTAACCACAGTAAGATCTCACTTTTCCCTCCTTGTTAAATTCTTTTGGATTCTCAAGTTATCTTTCTTCAAAGATGCGCAGGCCGTCACTGTTTTGTCGCATTTGCTATCAACCAGTGTCAAACTTTTGCGTATTTTCATACTTGAAATATTAACTTCATGAGCGATGATGCTGTTTTCATGTATTATGGTAATAGGTTAAATCATAGCAATGATTCTTTGATGGCCTTGCGTAGAATTATTTGACTGATCATCCAAGAAAAAAATTTGGCGAGGTTGTAGTTTATCAATCATTCAAACTTCCCGGGTTTTACAGGAAGTGACGTCACGATGGCCCGTATCATCCGGACAAGCAATCTGATTGCGAAAAGCCGAAGTTGACCCCTCCCTCCTGCGACCAACCATGCACCAGCCAATCTCGTACCCAGAGTCTTCAGGCTTTTTGGTCAGCGGGGCAACGCCGGGAAGACTCTGGGGACATCGAATTTTATTACCGCAGGATTTCTGCGGTAAAACAATGGAAACCGTTACGGAACAGCCAATAAAAAAAATTGAATTTTTTCGATGTCCCCAGAGTCTTCCCGGCGTTGCCCCGCTGACCAAAAAGCCTGAAGACTCTGGGTACGAGATTGTGCACCAGCTAAAGAGCCTCAGGACACTTGGCCCCGAATTATAAAAATCCGAACCCGATTTCCATCACTGCTAAACCGACATAAAAGGAATTGTAAAATTGAAACGTGTAAATTGGCCCATGACATTGAACCTACTAATTGGGCGGAAAAATCGGTACTTGTGAATTAGTCTTTAGAAAACATGCGAAAATGAGAAAGATTGAATCAATTTTACCAGAATTATGCGGAATGCAAAATGTAAATTGGCTTGCCCGCCGATTATTTTTGAAAATACTTTTTGATAAAAGCAGGGAGTTTCATGTTTCTCTGGGGTTCAGGAAAAAAGCCTATTATAGTTATTTTCAATGTTACGTGCCATCTTTCAACTGATACCATGTAACCAGGTAAGTCTTAAATGCAAGCACAACTGATTTATTTACGGTTGCCTCGACTTTGCGCAGCGAAAATGCGTTTATTTATGTTCAGACTGACGTGGGATCAATCCGAGATCGATAAATCGACGGTTTTGACATTCAACGGTTAGTTATGGAACAAAGTCGATCGAAAGCGGTCAAATAGTTTGAATTTTCCTGAGAGCTGTGCAAAGTTAACAGGTTAACACATTTATCAGCCATTTTAGGTCAGTACTTGTAGCTAATTTGTCGTTTCTTTTGCCACGAAGTGGAAAATTTCCGACTTGATAGTTAAAACAGTCTTTCAGCTGTTTATCTAGCATGTCGAAAGATAGTCACTGCATGTAAGTAACACTGAAAAGGACTACTGATAAATGCCAATCAAAGAAGACTGACTGATTACTTATGGTTTTGCTTGCCACAGCTATCGGGAAAACCTTAGCAGCCATGATACAAAGCACAATATGGCGAGAGTGGCGGCAATTTGCTGATACGATGGTAAAAAGACACATTTAGGATTAAGTTTGCGTATTTTTTTTCGGTGAAAATTTGTGAGTAAAAGCCTGATTAACTCACTCTCAGAACTTATTTTAAAAGTTAGGATAGACAAAAAAATAATCTACTTTGGTCTGAAATTCAGTAGGCCACATGAAACGTAGAAGAAGATACTCGAGAACGGTTCTAGAAACTGCTGCAAAATAACATCTGTTATATCTCCGGACCCAGACAGGCAATAAACAAATATCACTGCGGCCACAAGCTAAGCTCCTTTCCACAAAAAAACCGCGTCTGTCTCAATCATATACATCATCGTCTTGGTATTTTTGCATCGTTCAGTCAGAATTCCTTGTTACAAAACCCCAAGGGTAAAACAACGCCGCTGCTGCCTTCAATTGCAAACTATTGGTTAGAGAACAGTACTATACTACTGACCACTACTTATATTTCGGTATTGATAGCGGTAGCTATTAGGCGTTATGTTGGCAAGGGTACTCGTCTTTTGAAAAACTATCGCCGAAACAAACAAGAGGTTATGTATACTCTTAACATTCTGATTTAAATTTTGTCAAAATAATGTGGCAAAGCGTATGGCAGCCTAGTCCATTTTGTGGATGGCAGATAATTTATCATCCCAAGTTTCGGTGCCCAATAGCAGATTGCAAATCAGCTTCGAAATACTTGTCGCGGGTAAGCATATCGGGAAGATTATGAGAACACCACTACTTCTAGTTTTTAGTTCCATTCTATACATTTGTTTAGCGGCCCGTAGCGGTAAGTCGACTGCGAAGTTGTGTATTGTCCCATGTGGGCTCTTGCTAAGAGGAAAATAATCAATTTAATGGATCTAAAATAAGAAAAGAAATAGGGGAATCTGAAGAAGATAAGAGAGGCATAAATAAACATCTTGTACACACCATCAGACAGTCCGCCAGAGCACTTGGGCTTTGCCAACAGGCTGTTTTGGTGTCCATCTATAAATTCAGCGGTAGCGTCAAAAGTTTCTGAAATTCTCTTTTGATCCGTCTTCAATTTCCTTAACATAATCTGAAAACATCGTTAAAATAATTCCGTGAAAGATTGAAGTGGACCCGTACAAGCATATTGAGGCAGTTTTGGATTGCTTGAACTGCCACGAAGAAATAATAAATATTAGACGAATGAAAACTTCCCATGACTGGTCATATCACTGATTTAACCAAGACCCTCCATCAAGTCAATTTTCCAGGGATGTCATACAGCGTTAAAGATGAGTTTAGTGGAACAAGGGATCCAGTACTTACCAAACACTCTTCTTGCCGACAGTGAACAGTAATTCAATAAGGTTTTTTCTGTTATGATTGGTTAAATAGCTGAAAAAAAGCTCATAGTGATTTGTTTGGTATTAGCAGACGTATTTCTTTGTTTGAAACTGAACTCGATATTTTGTCAAGTTCCAGTAAAGGAGCATGGAATGGAGCTAGTAAAAGGTTAGACTACAACTCATACAACGCAACGAAAATGTATCGTAGAAAATTAGAAACAGTAAACCGGTATGTAGATTCTGTTTACGATTTTACTTCCGTCAAGAGAAAACGCTGCAAATAGTACAAATAATCTTTTTCTTCCATGTATTTTTCTCTGACCCTCTGGTTATAAACCTTTGAACACGGTGTTAATTATTTGGCTGCCTGCAAAGACCACGCTTTCAGCTTGCCACCGGCACCTTCTAACACCCTGACATCTGATATAATATTGGACCTTCGGTATACATGGAAATGATGGAATATTTACGCCGTACAGACATAAGAATCCGACTGAATCATCACATTACCGAGTTTACCGACCATAAGTAAACAAGGCTGTAAAAATAAGATATGAAAGGAAATATTGGTAATAACTCAAAATATCAAAAATTGATAAAAAAGAAAAGAACTGAGAAAGATTGTGGACTACCGTTTGAAACGGAAAAGGCTTTGCCGAAGGTTTCCCCGACTTCCAGTCGGTAAGGCCAAACTCGGCGCGTGCTGAAGACGAATTGCAAATTAAATTATAAACGCCACAACTGATCCGTCCTGAATCTGGTTGGCTGGAAAGTTTGGGTTCAATTTAGCTGATTTATCATCGCTCACCCGAGCCAGTGTATTTCGACTAAAGGTGAACAGTCGACTACAGTCTGATAACACTCATGCAGTCCAAAGCCATCGTTACCAGTGCCTTTCTGTGTCCCGCGTCGATTGAGCGCGCGCGCGTTAGCCACGTTACCTGTATCGCACTGCTAATAAGGACGGCGGTGGAAAACTACTAGACTCATATGGACGGCTGAAATAAAACATACAATCAACAACCGGTTCAGATGTCTTCTCCTAGGCAATTTGGAATAGTAATGAAATATCGGTGTTGGTTTTGACGGCTCCTTGTTTAGTTTACTGGTTAACAATTCTTACACCAAATGATCTGTCCTTTGTGTTGAATACAGCGGGTACCAGCCAAAGGCTTGTTGACTCAATTCTCTTAAAATTCCAATATTAAGTCATTCAAAAGAATCGACTTTGTTTGAATCAAAGTTTGGAGCCAAGCGACTTGGAAGTAGTTTGTCTGCCATCATTTCTCTATGGTGTAAAGGTACAGTATTTTAGTTTCGCTCAGACATTTTCTCGCAGTTGAACGCCTCGGGGTGGAAAATTTCTGAATAATGCATCAGTACTATGCAATTTCATAATAGGACATGTGATCTTTCATTCGATTTTGAACTGGTATCAGTCGGTTAAATTTACTTCCGGTTAGTTGTGTAATTTCAACGCCCGAGCATGTGCTACGATCGCAACAAACAAAGAAACAGAGCGAGTGAAGTTTGAGTCAAACGCAGAAAAGGTATGAATTTTTCTTTCGATTCTTAATCTTGGTCAGTTAGATAATAGGGTAGAAGCACCTGTATTGCTGTAAAATAAACGGTGGTAAAATTAATGAGAATCTACTCAAGAAAGGGTATACTTTGTCAAATGTTTCTGTAAATAAAATGTTGCTTGGAATAGAAGAAACAATACGATACAAAACCGTAAGATAGCACTAGAATGAAATTTTAATCGTCGTTTTATGAGGCAATTTTCGGACAGCGAAAAAGATATGTTTTACACGCTATAGTCTTTGATGAATCAGCACTTGGCAAGGTACATGCAATCACCACGTGTGACTAAATCCAATGAATGAATGCGTAGTAAATATCGAAAACGCGGGAATATCTCTTTGTCGATGATTAGCTAGACCATATAGTAATGTTCTCTGTTCTATTATCCTGCTTTAATACTAAATCGTAGCAATATTTTCCCCAATCATCTTGTTATTTAGCTGATATCATGTCTTTGCGGGCATTTCTTGGGATTGAAAGATCGTCATTGGCAGTGTAGACATATAAATAGTTTGTGATGTGATTCGTTGAGCTATAGATCATGTACACAGATGCGGCGGATTTTATATCTCGTTGTGAAAAGTTGGCTCATCAAGTAATTTACGAATGAGAACTATATTTAATGGTCTTTAATGGCTTTAGCTTAAAATATCTAATTTAATGGCCTTAGTTCCCACGAGTCTCCTGTAGCTCGGTGGTAGAGTATCCAAACTAGTAATCGGAAGGTCTTAGGTTCGACTCCTGATAGGAGCACTCGGAGTTTTTCCCGAGTATGCCTGTGTCATTTACTGATTAATTAATACATCATTCTCATTTATTCACCAGGCTTAACATATTCCATCACATTATTTCCATCGCGTTTATTTATGGTTTTGGATGTTAAACTATTTAATTTTTCTGGGCTCCGGCAAACAACCAAGGGAAAAATCACAGTACTTATATTGTCACGACTTTGTCTCGGTTACCGGCTTCACTGAATCAAGAGCAGTTTCAAGCCCTGGTTCAGTGCCTCTCGCCGTGTGTTACTGAACTTTTTGCAATCGTGCACATCAGTTCAGATCCATAATCTTGGTGAACAAAGCAAGAGAACATGCTTTTTTCTTCGTTTAATTAGGCACCACTACAAAATTCTAACTGATCAATTCAAATTATTGAGAACAACATCAGTCTTCCAGAAGATCAGCTGCCTACGTCTCTGGCAGATTAGCTCCTCCCCTCCCCCACCACCAAAAAATATTTGCTGTAGTGACTTGATTCACATAGAGGATTACAACCGACAATTTTACAGTGCTCTTTGTAATGAAATGCAGCGAAACCCTTTATACACGACCATCGTCCGAACTGAAAATTTGGCCGTATTAACAAGGTTTTTAGATCAAGAAGTCATTTCTGCACGCCATTTTATTCTCCTTAAAAATAATATGGATCGAAATATCACAAACATGCAGGGGCCGTACGAGCGGCCTGGCTGTAAGGCGGAGTCCAACAATAGTAAAATAAAATGCCCAAACACTGAAAAGATGCTCACAATACGGGATCGAAATATCACAACAAACATGCAGGGGCCGTACGAACGGCCTGGCCGTAAGGCGGAGTCCAACAATAGTAAAATAAAATGCCCAAACACTGAAAAGATGCTCACAATACGGGTAAAGTTAAAAAAATCTTTGTTTAAAAAGTTTTCGTGTCAGTGCCAATGTTATAGTGGTTGTGAATTCAAGGCGTTTTTCGGCGGTTTTTTCCTGTCAAGGTAGCACCTGTGGTCAGTATTGCTTTCATTACCACAAATGCCATCTCCTCTCAAAGGGCAATTTATCAAGAAATGTAACTCTATCCTGCGTGTAGGCACAGTACGGTGGGAATACGATCCCAGCATCTTTCAGTGTACCCCATTTACGGGTTATGCCCTCTTGCGCTAACCGGTCGGGCTAATATCACTCAGTCTAGCAATCAGTGTATTAAATCATGTACCATGAAAATGCTCGTTTAGTTTAATTAGATGAACATCTTTTCAAAAAGTGATCAGCAGGAATTAGGCTTAAATTAAGGAATGGTTAAGTGAACACTTGCGTCGAAACACCCCCGTTTGTCTTCCTCTGCCGCCGGTTCTTCAATGGAAAACGAGTCCTAAATTGGTGGAAACTGTGGAGATCTGATGTTAGTTTTATGAAAGTTAAGGAGCAATACACGGGCAAGTGCCGACTGGAAACACCTGTCTCCAACCCCTTCCCCCATGCTCCTCCTCCTATCCTGTTCCTCAACCTGTACACCGGCCTTTTATGGCAGAATAAATGTCATGTTTTTTCACCTGCACCGGTGTCATCGCCTTAGAACTTGGCCCGGAGACGAGTTCAAACATAAAACACATTCAGGTCTCTGTGCTGGCACAGATGATCCATATGTATCCGACATACTCAAGGAAAGCTTGACAGGCACACAAACTGTAACAAATGTGGCTCCTTCCACTCGCGTTTTGTAGAATATTTTTAGCCTTGACGGAAACAGGGTGTGAGAGGGATTGACCGCATTATAGTCAAAATACGCAAACTGTTTATCTGCTGTAAAGTCACGCTACATTTTTCAAGCAAGCCAGAATCTATTTCGTCATTTTGCATGGCTAGTGAAACAGTATTATCAGAGTTTAAAATGTCCAGACTTCATACGTTAAGTAAAAAATAATTTTCATCAAGTTTAATTTTAGTTCACTGTCTTGACGCCTTGAGCATGTTGTAAATAATATTTAATAATTTATCCTTCCTAAGCTGTGATTTATTCAGCTGTGATCTAAACGGTGGAGTGCCGCATTTGATCCTCCCATATGGCATTTTTGCCGGCTGGCTACAATCCCGCGTCCGTGTTTTTGGAGGAAAAGGAACCGGACAGGGTCTTACCTTGGTTTTATGCCGCGTTTGTGGTCTAGTGGCAGGTCGTAACAGCAGTTTGAACTCGTTTTAGGTAATAAAATTTAAAGCCGATGATTCTGGTGGACTTTGTGATATGATAGCTGGCCATCTTGAGCAATTAGCAGGAATTTTAAGGCGAGGTTTTGCGGTCAGTGAAATATCAGCTCTGATACTTGATCTGTAATCGCAAGGAAACGCAACATCATAAATCACTTTACACTGTACAGATGGCTCCGATGGAAGACGAAAACAAATTTAACTGCAATAACATATTAAATGATACCTTATTATTTTTTTGATAATTGTGCTTTTGCAGGACGACAAAGGACTAGGAGCTTTTCTTTTTCTATTTCAAAGCCTCTAATTTACCTCGTTAATTTGTTTAAAATATATTACGGTGCGTATTTTGAGAGATGATAGGTACTGAAAATTTATAAAAAGAAATGACGAATGGTCAAGAGGCTATTAAATTGCTGTCTTGTTTTGTCTCGTAATGGCCGTGTTTGGACTTGAATTGCCAAAGAGAGGTATTAGATTCCTTTCTTTCCACTCTCAAAGCATTTTGTTTTGGCAAACTTCTGAATAAATCAGTCGAGTGCCAATGACTACAAACAGTGTACACGACGGTTGGACTGATCGCCGTTATTCCAAAAATGTTGTGTACTCTTATTAATTTAAAAATCTTAACCTCATCCCCGGGTTTATCTTATCCAAATAGAAGTTACGCAAAAGATTTGTTTTTGAAATGCTATATCCTGGACGAAAACACGCAGCTCGAAATAAGATACTAATTTTAATTGTCTAAGACGTCACTTGATAACCCGCTGACATTTCTGTCATTGACGGAATATTTTCTGATTGTCTTGGTATTGTTCTCCTGTCATCGCGTTATTGGCCGTCCACCAATAGAGGAAATGGGCTCATACAAAGAGCTCGTGATAAGCTACACGACACGACATAACAAAACGCCTTATCTGTGACGTAGCAAAGATTAAAAATAGAAGTATGAGGTTTTCTGGGCGGGAATATAAACGCGGGCTGTTGAAGTTCTCTGCAGTTTACATTGAACTCTCGTTTAGAACACGACATTCATCATCAAGTAATACGCTTCTAATTTTATTTCAGCAAACCAAAAAGAGAACTTAGCAAAAAGTGGACAGAAAGATCAACTGTAAATCAAAGAGCATGGTGGTAATGGATGAACACGACTTGATTTGGCCACTTGCTCCACTAACCGTTGTAAACATGGCCAGCTCTCTCACTCAGAAGTGTACTGTTATTGACTGCCGCTCGTTTCTTGCATTCAACTCGGCGCACATAAAAGGCGCCCTTAATGTGCACTGCCCACCCATTTTGAAACGAAGGCTCCATCGAGGAACATCAACGCTGGATTGTCTACTCACTTCTCCCGAGTCCAAGAGACGACTCGCAGAGGCAGAAACTTTGATTTTGTACGAGGATAGAACACAAGATTGGAAAGAATTAGAAAAGGATAACACAATGAGGATTATCTACATGCTTCTAAGACGGGAAAGAATAAACAAGAATCTATATTTCATTAAAGGTGAGTTTTGTTCGTTTATTATCACTACTCTTCTTGTACTACGAGGCCGTGATATCCATTGTTAAGATGGCCACGTGTTTACAGCCTGTGAAGATCCCTTTATCGGATGATTGTCGCTTTCTAAAATTGCGCCTTTTTCGGGTCAAAGTCTTGGGGTATCCATTTTCAAAGCCGATCAAAAAGTAAAGGCCAGCAGAGAAATATGTGCCAGTTTGATGGGTTAGTTTTCGCTTGAGTGAATGCGAAGTTGTGATAAACAGATCAAAACAAAGCAACAACGTAGTGAATGAACATTATAGAAATATGTGTGCGTTTTTCATCAAGAATTCATGAATGAATGACTTTCTTTGTCTTGAAAATGGAGGGAACCTTCATTAAGAATAACAAAAGATCACGTGTGTAAACAGTGCCACTCCGATCCAGTCCCTCAAGTAAAACAATATCGCCTCAACAACATCTTAACGTAAGTGCATCGTTAAAATTGCCTATTAGGCTGATTGGTCTCTCATGTGGTTTTGTTTCACCTGAGCTTACTCGAAAACGTCAAAGATGACGTTTCAAGGAATGTATACGGATTTCCTTTAACATGGACTACTTCCGTTCCAGAATTTCTTATATTTTTTTTAAGCGTGATCGTCAATTTTTCAAATGTTTGTTTACTTGCCTCAGTCCCGGATTCACAAACACGCGGAAAGGTCATTTCTCGAACCAGCTCGCCCGTCACTCATACATCCTCTAAATTTCAATGTTTCCTTTTCCAGCCTGCTTTCAGCTCTACCTCGAATGGTTGAGAACTTTTAAACTTATAAAGGATCGGTGGAAGAAAAGATTTTTTCAGTAATGGTAAATTGTAGCGTTATTTTGGAATGATTTGTGTCACCTTATTTGGCCCCTTTGTTATTACATGACGTCATAGTTGTTAGTCACGGTTTGAGCAAACACGTACGCGAACTACTTCATCGCTTTCTGGAAGCTATAAAACGATTATTCTTTAACAACAGTTCTAATATATATTTACTCAGCTGATTATTGATTCCGGATTAATACAGTCAGTGACAAAACGTGCTAAAACACGCTCGCTGGCAGACAAATTTAGATTTGGGTTTTATATTTGCCACTAGACAAGTGAAAATAAACCCTGGCACTCAATATTTTTCTCACCCAATATTTTTAAAGAGTTTGGCTGAATTATATTGTTCACCTTGTTAATTGCAGGAGGTTTTGAAAGATTTGCATCCTCGTATCCATCAATGTGTTACTTTGCCAAACCACAGGCTACGTCACAAACAAGCCCAAGTCCTCTCGGGTTAAAACTTAAAACCAAAGATTCAAGACGGACATACAGCCCGAGATTGGAGACAGAAATCAAAGAGTTAGAGTCACGACCAAGTTCTTCACTGAAGCAAAACGAACCAGTAGAAATATTACCACATTTGTATCTCGGAAGTGAAATTCACGCGTCCCAGAAAGAGTTGCTGGAGCGCCTAGGAATCACTTCAATAGTGAATGTATCAAGGAACATTCCCAACTTCTTCGAGGACACATTTCATTACAAATCCATCCCAGTGGACGATACGTATACTGCAGATATCGGAAAATGGTTTGAAGAAGCGGCCACATTTATAGGTAAGAAAGAGTTTAGAACGCTTTCACATGCACACTCTGGCAGTTTTTGGGAGTTTTCTTGGGTCTCCAAGAATCAGTGAAGAATATGGTGGTCGCTCCGGCATACTTATTGGCGAATAATAGGGACTACTTTTTGTACCTCCGAATGAAAATGAATGTAAATGTTTTGGAGTAACTGTAGCGGGATTATTTACAAGATGTCTGAAAGCAATATCGAGTAAGACTTAGGCAGAAGTTGTTTTCAAAACATTGCGTAGGCGTGCATTTTAAAATGCTCGTTTGGAAAAAAAATGCAACGAGTTCCTTTCTTCAACTGAACCGCAGGCCGGAACAATCGCACGTCTTCCTTTGCCGACTGTTCCATATTTTCGAAGGGAAGTTTTTAGATATTGAAGTCATCCTTTTGTAAGAGTTTAATAGCTTGTCTTATCTTACATACTTTTTTCGTTTTTCATTACAGATTCAGTAAAGAACTCCAAAGGCAGAGTATTGGTCCATTGCCAAGCTGGCATTTCTAGATCAGCCACCATCTGCCTGGCGTATCTTATAAGCAGGTACAGGCTCCGACTAGACGAAGCATATGAATATGTCAAGAAGCGACGTTCTATCATTTCTCCTAACTTCAACTTCATGGGACAATTATTGAACTGGGAAAGCGAGACTCAGATGACCGAACGAACAGTGTCAACCAGTGAGCTGTTGTTAAACACACCCACAAAAAGTTGTAGCGCTTCTCCGTTTGGGTTTTTTAGCTTTTCTTCGTTTCCATGCGGAACTGAGTTAACGGGTGCCAAGCAGAGCTCACCTGGACTTGTAACTTCTCCTATGTAGGTTAAATTATGCCGTTAAGTTAGATAGTTGTTAGAGCTCAAATACAGGATCAAATGACGTTTAGGGTAGTTTTCAGACAAAAAACAAGGTCTTGTTTCGATTCACATTAGTAAAATCGTTGCTGCCGTTTATCATGGTAATCACAATCATAATCTTCCACAAAATATTAAGAAATGCATGCTCCCATCAGCCAATATTTGAAACAATGCCACATTTCAGAATACAAGGCTAAATTCACGAAATAACACCACGTTTTGCTATGTTGTTCACTGACATAATAAAACTGATTCCAAAATGGCTACCATTTTAATATTCTTTTGCTTGTACTCAAACTAGCCCTTATTTCCTCGTTATTAAGCTTAAAAATCAAAAGAATAATAAAAGGGCTAATCTTAATGCAAACAAAAGAATATTAAAATGAAAGCCATTTTGGGATAAGGCTTACAAGGGTCGCGGTCATACGTTGTATTTTTGTACGTATTAAAAAGATACATATTGAAGATAATATATCTCCAGAATATTTAAAGTGATAAAGAACAAAGTTTAACGAAAGGAAAAAAATGAAGATTCTCGCGTTTTGTACAATATGTAAATATAATAATTAAAAAATGGTATAAATATTTATTCAAAAATATATATTGTAAATTAACCGAAAAGAGAAGAGAAATATATAATATAAGAAGACAACAGAATATTGTCATAACTCATGTGAATAGATGCATTGAAATGAAAAACAAGAATAAAAAATGTTTTATCTTTGAAAATTTCTGATCATGATTCTATAAGCTGCGAATAGCTCCAAATTTTTCTATGCGCCCTTGGAAACATTTTCTCTCCATAATTGATATTTGTACAATAGAGAATTGAAAAATTGTCAAATAATTGTGAAATGTTCGGGGCTAGTCTGACGTGGCGTTTCGTGTCGGCCAAGAGACTCTTCAGAATTTATGGGCAAACTCGTTGAGCATCGTGCCCAAAGTCCCGTGCGCAAATTCAAAATGTTAGTAGTCTCGCCCTCTATCGTAGAAGGATACCCAACCGCACGTACACGAGTTGAAATTGATATTTGCTGCACGAAAACTGACTTAAAGCTATTTTCGTAAGCGACCGTCTTTCTCAGTTAAGTGACTAGCTTGAGTTCTTGGTCAAAAAGCACTGTATTTAGAATCCCATCATAAGCAGGCCTCTCCCTGAAAGCAACCAACAAACTATGGCTTCTTAAGATTCCCTTGTACTGATTTAATATTCCTACCTCCGCCCTCATAAAACCTGATGTTTCCATGTAGACCCTATTTCTAATAACCGTTGACAGGAGTCATTAGAGCATCTTCTCGGCTCCCCCCTTTTGAATGCTTGGAAATGTATACAGCCCGTAAATTGCGCCCATCTTGTTTCATTTCCACACGCTCATTGCACGACTTATGCACGAGGGAGGGAGACAAATTATTTCGCGGCCTTGTTCCAAAGAGCTCGTAGAACTAATAAATTACTAGCTGATTAAATGATTCAGTATTTGTTTGCCTTCTATTTTTCATTGGGAACCGTTTAACGTCTATGAAAAAAACCTCTTTGATCTTTCTACCGTCAAATCCTATAGTTTTGGCTGGTAGATTACAAGTAACCGATCTGCTCTTTATAGTGTATTCACAACTGCGCTATATTTTTTGTTTATATCTTTGGACAATTTTTTACGTCTCCCTTCTCCGAGGGTGGCTGTACTCATTTAGATGGCAAGTTTGCCAGTAGTCAGTCAGCGGGTTATGTTGTAACCCAGTGACAGTCAGTCATATACAGCAGGCTTGCTGTCTATTTCTGTACTGCGTCTTTAATAATTAGCTCAAGGCTAATTCTGACCATCGCTGATGGACTTATTATCTGAGCTTGAACGGTACAAAACTCCTTACAACCACAATCCACGAGTGCCGGTTGTAGACTCGCTACAAACTTTTTGTCACGGAATGCGGTTTGGTAGGAATGTATGATCTCTAAATTAAAGCACGAGAAGAACGTCGTTAGGCCAGGAGTTTCTGCTTTTAGACCACTCAGTGCGAGTTGAGAGTCATAACTGAAATGCCGCTCTAGTGAATACAAAGCTTTTTCAGGAAATGTTTTTTGAGCCCTTTTAGCTGAGTTATTACCTGTTCGAAGTTTCACGAAATCCAAAAGTGGCGTAGATACGTTTGCTGTTCAAGGTCAAATAAAACATTTAGAATATTTTCATGATTATTAGAATATTCTGATAAAGATAAAAAATTGACAAAACGGGATGCGGGACTTTTAAGAATTTCAATAGACAACGGACAAAAGAATATATTAGACTGCTATCAAGTAAAAGTGCTTGCTTGGGATAGCCGTCTTTCTTGCTATGTGTATACGTCTTCTTTTTTTTTTTTTTTGTATTTTATTGATTTTTTTTTATTAATTAAGGTTGTTTACAAGAATTGATTCAGACAAAGCGGTTGTATATAGCTAATTACAAAGGTTTTATAATTAAAATACAAACACAGTAGGAAATTAATAGATGAGACAATAAATACCAAAAAATAATAATAATAATAATAATAATAATAATAATAATAAATAAATAAATAAATAAATAAATAAACTCCAAGCTACCAGATGAACTACAATTATTTGAGTAGAAACTTTTTCCACTTAACGTCGTGAAAAGCACGTTTACCATTCAATTTGATATATTAGGGATACTTTTGCAAGATAGGTTCTTAGTGAAGGCGGGTAGCCTTTATTTCGACAAGAGTAAATATGCTGTTTCGCCAGAATCAAGAAATGATTAAGAAGATGAAAGTCTACTTGCCTTTTCCAGATTCCAAAAATTTTGTCAATCTCTGATAACGCTTCCACTTTGATATCTATCATATTGAGCCATTTAATTAAATCCTGCCAAAACTTGTTCGAGTAATCACATTCTATTAAGAGGTGTTCAATGGTTTCACTTTCTCTTTTGCAAAATGTACATAGACACGAAGATACCAGGCCGATGTTATGGAGAAATTCATTCGTCGCTAAATACCTATGTAACACCTTAAACTGGAATTCACGTGATTTGGAGTCTACAGTCACTCTAAAGGGAATACAATATATCTCTTGCCAATCTCTCCTGTAAATCTTTAAAATATGTGCACTGATCACGCACTTTATTTGGTGCATAAATATTGGCAAAAATATATTTAACTCCTTGCACAGTCGCATTTAAAATAATAAATCTCCCAGCTGGATCACATAGGCACGATTCATCTTCAAAATCTAAATCTTTCCTTATGAGTGTCATCACACCACAGCTGTGGTTTGATCCGTGCGCGAAAAACATTTTCCCACTCCACTGAGTTCTCCATATATTCTCAATGTCTTTCGAGCTATATGTTTCTTGAAGGAAAATTATATCCGCTTTTTGTTTTTTTAACCAGACAAACAAAGCTCTCCTTTTTTCAGGCGATCGAATTCCACGAACGTTAAGTGAAAGAAGTTTGAAATTTACATTCTCCTTGCTGCTTGCAAATATATAATCAATGTGTCACAAAAACGAATTATTTTCAAAACGGTAGCTTCATGATAACCGCCTTTACACCAAACACGGAAACAATAGGACACATACATACAAAACCAATACACACTCACACACACACAAAAGAATAATAATGAGGTTCTAAAAGGGTCTTGAGATTTAAACCTAAATAAGACCCTTGAGACTTTGGACTTATAACATGACAGTCAGCCCCAGTCTCTATGTGTATACGTCTTCTTCGCCTTTTTCTTTTAGGCTTTCTTGAAAACAGTCATAACACAACAAAAACAAGGAACGTCCTTCTCAGGCACGTGGAAGACTTTTGCCTCGAAAGACGTGACAGGAATTTCTGAGATATTTCGGCCAACGCCTCCAGCTGGTCAGTCTCTTTTCCTGTGTACTTCTTATCATGCAAGCAACAGAAATGTGGTTTGGAAAAGACGTTATTGCAACATTGTCATCATTCATGAACTAAAAATCTTTTGTTACTCCGTAAAAAAGAAATCGTTGTCTAACTAACGTGTGTAAGGTGTTTGAGTGCAAAGATGAACTGAGAAACAGATATTTTGAAACTGCGCCTGTTTTTGGACATTCTTTCCCCCTTAGCTTCGTTGTCACGTACACCGCTGTGGAAGGTGGATAAAATATGTATTTCGGGAAGTTTACTAGAGGTAACTGCAAGTAGTAAGCTAAATAACACGTTCAGTTGGACGTGCATATCACACATATACTTAGTTAAGTAAAACAAAGTCGAGATGGTACAAAAGAATATCATCAGTGATTAGTTATTAAAATCATGATAACAAAATAAGTAAATAAACAAATGGGGAGTTGAAGATGGGGCTACAATGGAAATGGCACAAGTAATGCCAGTAGAGAGCTTTAGCTTTTCTAATTTAGACCTAAACGTTTCCTTAGACGAAGTGGTTCTTTTAAGAACCACTTCAGTGGTTCTTTTAAAAGCCGTCAGGATGGTTATTCCAGAGCTTTGAAACAATTGAGAACGTAGGAGTTGACAGAGGTCCTCCCAAGCCTGATTAGAATCAAATTGAAAACCGCACATTTTATTCAAAAGTATTAATTTGAATGGAGCTATAAAACAATTGAATTCACAGAGGCGCAAATGGTCGGAACTGCCTTGTCACCGGCGGCAGAGTAAACAGCACCACAGTCGGAAACAACAGCTTAACCATCTTCAGTTTGAATCGTTACATTTTGAGATTTCTCATCCACAGACTGCCATCTTGGGACCAAACTCTAGTAATCTTGCAACAAGAAAAAAAAAATAATAACGCCTTTCGTTCAGCAGACAAGACAAGGAAAGTGTACTCCATTAAAAGAATTTATAATATCATAAAACATCTTCGGAAATCGGTTTGCATTAAAAACTCGATAATAGCTTGATTTGAGTTGTAAAATACCGTCCATAGAATGTTAAAGTAGCTAAACTATTCTAGTCGGTCCTCCTTGGAGTCACTCCACCATTGAAGGAGAAAAACGTGTCGATTTAAATAAATTCAAAGCTAGTGAAGATAGATTTTGTGTTTCAGCTGTATAAAATGGTAACTTGAAGCGCCAACAGACACCACCACAGCGCCGGCGAGAAAACGCTGGTGTGGCCGGCTCAACAACACCCACTCCACTCCTGGGCTGCACAAAGGTACGGATCGTAGACTCATGTTTTCTAGTGTATTTTCAGAGCATTCGTACTACTCCGTACTTTACTAAGAAAGTAGGCTGATTAATTAATAAAGATCCTTCCAATTCTAACTACATAAATGAATATCTAACGCCGGTTGTCAAGACGTATATGGCCTGACACTGCTGATACATTTGGCGGTACGAGGTGTCTGTTCTCTGTCCCTTACTTTACCACACCGCAGGTCGTCTGATCAACTCCCAACTCGCGTATATAACCGCAACTAAATATACACTAATCATGGCGGAAGTGATCATTTAAAAAAAGACTGAACTGACGGACGTTCGTGACGATGTCGCGTAAGGCGTGCGTGCTCAATATACGCCCTCCTGGTCACGCATGATATGATATGCTTTGCAAACGCATCTCCTGACCCCAATGAACGTGACTTAGATAAGTGCTTGTTTAGTAACCGCTAAACACTCGAATCTATCACTGCTGTTTCAGCTGTTACCCGCCCAACGCCCACACGCCGATTTGTTGTGATCAGTTTGCTACCTACCTTTATACAGTTTATGAACACACTCGGATGATTAGTGAAAGAAACTGAATTGAACAAATTGAACTTAGCTCGCCTTAGTTCTATTAAAAGGATGATTTCTATCACTCGGCCAACTGTCCGCGAGCGGACACTGTCACGGGTTGACATGCGCAGTACTGCTCCCTCTCAGCGACTCTCTCAGACTGTTCGGTGTTTATCAGTATCGATCACCAAAAAATTGCTGCAATCGATGGTTTTGGAGGTTAAATGACGTTATATAAACAGCTCAGAGTCTACGCCGCGTTTTTATTCAGTGACGTTGAGTGGCTACACGATCCAACGGTACGACACTGTATCCCCGCAAAGAAAATGCTCGGAGCATTCTCTCGCCCTCCGCAAAAATACGCCTGCACGCACTGCAAGCCAAAACACCAGACGATAAAATGGCTAAGAAATAAATGGCCATGCAGTGACTCATTCGAGGGACTGAAATTTTACATGCTTTGTTTTCTACAGAGGTCTTCCTATGCAAAACAGTCATCTGTTTAATTTGTCCCACAACTTTTCGACGTGCCAATATCAACTTCAGAACTGATGGACAACAGTTATATCATCAATTTTTATCGGTTTACGGAAATTATAACGAAGAAAAGGTAGTTGTCCATCTTCCAAAACTCTTTAACTTTCGGCGGCCCCAAAACTCGTGAAACCAAAATCGTGCCGTATATACAGTGGCATTAGTCTCTGCCACGTAGAGCAGATGCCAAATAATCTGTTTACCTTATCAATCAATCAAGCTGACTGGTCTGTGTGTTTTCAGTTTATATTTCCTCCGAGTGCCCACGCTCCTATTTATACCCAGCATACCGATATTGCCTGTATTGCATAGGGTTATCAGCTGATTTTGCAAATTATAAGACTGCGGATAGATACTATACTATATATGGGCGTGTTGCCATTTTTGATTTATGCTGTGGCTATTCCTCCTTTTTCTATGACTACGTTTGGACTAACGGATTGCAGGGCTGACGCTACGGCAAAGGGCAATTTATTTGGACCAATATTTTAACTAGTACTACGTTCTAGGGTGCGTTCAATATTCCAGAATAGGAATACATTCATTGAAGACAAAAAGTCCCTTTTAAGCTTCTTTTAGAGCTCATGAGTACAAAACGGCTTTTAAATTATAATCTTTTAAATTAAAATGTGTCATAAGTTTGCAAAATGTGTTCCCAAGTTACTTAAAAGGAAAAATCTAAGAACTATTCCGCTTATTCTTATTCCGGAATACGCGGGTCAATCGAACACAACCCTAGTCTTCTGTCAAGTGCCTCGATTACCTCTACAGTCCTATAATCCCTGATAACTTCCCGGGACCGATGACTACTTTTTTTTTAATCAAAATCGTTTTTTATTGATTGGTGCGACTGAAGTTTTAGCACAAAATGGCTTTTCAGGAGAGAAGTTAGGACGTTCCGATAAAATTTCCAGATATAGTTAAATTACATACTTGTCTTTTACTATATGATCACATTCATGACAAGAAATCCTCCAAGTTTTCATTTCCTTTACATCAGAGCAACATAATTATGCTACTCGTAGCGCCTATACAGAACTGTTACAGATTCCTTCTTTTCGAATTAATATCCGTTTTGAACTTTCCATACATTTCCCTGTATTTTTTTTCCCGCGAGCTACTTTTTGGGAAGTTCACGGCTGGTGTATGCTATACAGACAAATGTATGGAAAGTTCAATTGACACGACTGGACGCTTTCTGGCAGAGCTACATCCCTCCAATTTTTTTTCTTAAAATCCTTTTCCTAGTGCCAAAAGTTTGCAATTCATGAAATTTTCAGAAGCGATGTTTTATGAAAATTATTTGACATCGGATTTCCATACAAACACTGTTATGTCACGCCTGTTTGCCTACTCGTCAAAATGGCGTCGAAAACCGTGATAAGGCCTATTGAATCCCATCGTGTACGCAAAATAGCTTTTGGGCCTTGTAAGTTTTCGGCACTTTCATGCATGGGATTTAATCCAATTCAGCGAAGAAGCTACCGTGGTCTACAAATCGTAGAAACATTTAAGTTACCAACGTTTGAGAAAGAAATGTATCGTATAGCCGCATGATTTCAGTTCGGATATCCCTTTGAAATATCTTTGTAATTATTTCGTAATACTAAAAATATTAGGACAATAACCGAAATATTTAGCAGACGTCGGAGACCTTAGTAGAACTTGAGCTCGCTTTTACGGATAAATTTACATCAATGTACACCCTCCTACTCATTAAACGCCCAACCCCTCATTCATCGGTTTAAAATAGAGAAATCCGCCGTGGTCATTACTGGAAAGGACTGTTAATCCAGACAAAAAAAGGATTTTAAATCATTAGGGTGCTTTAGGCCCCATCCACACTAATACGTTTTCGTTTGAAAACGCATACTTTTTGATGCGTTTTCGTCTATCTTCCACACCGTAAAACGCACGAAAACGCCGATGAAAACGGTTTGAAAATTAAGTGGAGACTTTTGAAAACGCATCGTTTCTAGTGTGGACAGGAGAAAACGGAGACTTTTGAAAACGGTGACGTAAAAAACGTCACATGCCATCCATTCCAGTCCAAATCGGAGCATCAATCCAAGATGGTGAATGGTCTTGTGATCTTTAAAAAAACATGCGCAATTCCAGGTACCAGTCGTTTTCATATTTTTCAAGAGTTTTAGTGTGGATATGTGAAAAGAATATATACGTGTGGATGAAAATATTTTGCTTCGTTTTCGCCGATATGAAAACGGACACTTTTGAAAACGTATTTGTGGATGGGTCCTTAAGCCGGAGACACAACTGGCGATTTTATACGTCGATCGCAGCGTATTTGATCGCCAGGGAAAATCTCAAGCAATTTTCACCACTGATTGATTCGGACACACCTGGCGATTTTTTTCGCCGATCGCGGCGTTTTGAGGGGCCGGAGTGTTTTGAAAACTCATGTGATATACTCGCCTAACCTGATTGGTTGACTTTTTAGCTGGCGATTCGCAGCGATGAGTGTAGAAAATCTCGGAAACGGGCACACTTGGCGAATGCCGCCGAATGTAATCGCCGATATCTGACATGCCAGACATCGGCGATTTTCGCCATACGCCGATCGCGGCGATCGGCGAAAATCGCCAAGTGTGTCGCCGGCTTTAGCAACGGCAGCGAAAACGTCACAATTACAATGAATTCGCGTTTTTTCAAATGTCGTCGCGATTCTTCCAACTCGCTCTGTCAATTGTAGGTGAAATCTCCTGGAGCTGAATTCTTGGAGACCGCACCTAAGTTTAGAGAGAGAAAGAAAAATTCCTCGTCATGTGCATTTACGTCCTCCATACGTCAAATACAACGCCCCGTCAACAAATTTCACGTCCTAGTCGTGCAGTGACGGCAAAGAAATGTACCAAAAGGTGTAATGCACGTGCAGCGTTGTGTTTTGGTCATTTTAAAAAGCCTATTGTTTTGTTGACCGACGTTCTCAGTGCCGTCGCTGTCGTTGTTACTAAAGTCAGTCCCTAATTTCTGGGTGGCTCACCACGTTCTTGTCGTCCTTTTTTATTTAACTGGTAGCCTCGATGGACTCATGCAGCGTTTAATAATCATGTTTAGTTTACTCTAGATGCGGTTATATAATAAATATTTTCACTTACTCGGAACGAAGGTTAGCCGCTAAACTATACTTTGCAAACTCCTGCTCCTATGACAAAGGCTGTAAAAAAAAGTTGACGAATCTCTCTTTTCAAACGACAAACTGCCATATGTACTAACTTCTAGGATCTTTCTTCTTTTGATACTAATACCCTTGCTGCTTAAATCCTAGTTTTGAGGAAAGCGGTTTCACAAATAATCTTGTTTTTCAAAGAGTCTCACGTGAGATGCAACTTTGAAAACACAAAAAGTTCTCGAAAACGTTGACTGGAACATAAAATTTATTTTTTGTTATTGTTTATTTCTCACCAGCATTTGCCAGCATACCCAGCTGACCTTTCATGTCTTGTGCGTAAAAGTGAAGAGAGAGAGAGTGAACAGAACACGCGAACAAGCAAAAGTAAAAAACAGGCTCGGCAAAGTTCGCTCTCCCGGCTTTATTCTGCTTGTTCTCATGCTTAGCTTACTTTTTCGACAATCACTGACTCTTTCTGAACTATTTACGAAGAGGCACATTATCAGGCCCACAGTTCAGTAGACCAAAATTTTAAACAAAGTACTTCAAAGAAAGGCAGAAGTGGATAAAATGTAGATAATAATATGCGTAAAAATATAACTTTTTAATTCGAAAAGGCAACAAACGCGATTCAAGTACACCTTTAAGGGCTCATTACAGAACACGTCAATGAAATGAGAAATGAGAAATGAGAAGCTCAGAATTTAATACTTCCACTGATCGGTCAAAGAAGATGGCTACCCGGCCCGTGCAGTCGTTTTACCCTCCACCCCACAGGAGGGTTATATACCGTGACTCACTAAACTTGAAACCGACTGCGTGGTAGCTACACGGTGGCTAGTGTTGGCTGAAAATCTGTATGGGTCAGTTATTGAAACCACATTCTAAGCCGTTTTCAATTTTGCCACCAATCGCATCTAAACATCGTCTGCTGCTGACGGTAGCAAGAAGGCTTTGCATCCCAGACTAGCAAACTATTTATCTACTTAACATAAAACCGACTTATAAACAGATTTGGAGGCCAACTAAGTTAGACTTTGTTTAAATAACTGTCCCTATGTGTTTCAAATCCATCGAAAAGTTCAAGGTCTTTGAAATCTGCTTGAACTTGAGAACAGTTGCCTCAGTTGCCTCAATCATCGCTGGCTGCGACCGCACTGCTATTGTGGCCAACAAACATGCAAATACAAATATTAAATGCCGGGAACCACAAGACTTTCCCCGAGAGATGCTGCTGCTGAATCAGCCACGTCAACTTATCGCTGACTTATAGGCTTGAACGGTGAAGTCTCAAGATAATAATGACAAGTATCAGTCAGTTTGATGGGGATACCTACCTCACCCAAGTGCTTCAAAAAGGGACTTTTGCTCTTGGGCCATCGTTGCTTGATCAGAAATAAAACACAAACAGCGGTGATGAACGTTATAAATTTACGCATTTTACTGATATAAACTTGACGTTTCGTACGGATCTCAGAAAAAACTAAAAATTCGAAAATTAGAAAGTTAGAAAAGTATTAGGCCTTGATTCCTATAAAATATTTCGTTTCCCGTTGCCTGACTAACCCAGTTTTAAATAAATAAATAAATAAATAAATAAATAAATAAATAAATAAATAAATAAATAAATAAATAAATAAATAAATAAATAAAATAAAATAAAATAACTAACTAACTAACTAACTAACTAACTAACTAACTGACTGACTGACTGACTAACTAACTAACTAACTAACTAACTAACTAAATAAATAAATAAATAAATAAATAAATAAATAAATAAATAAATAAATAAATAAATAAATAAATGTTTAGTTACTTATCGTCGAACCTCCCTTTAGCGACCACCCAAAAATGCCAAGATATAGTGGTCGCTTGCGGGAGATGGGTCGAACCAGATGGGGTCTCTTCCGAGAACAGGTCTGACAATATTGATTGCATACATTTTCCTGGTTCCAATACAAGCAGTGCTAAAGGTTCCTCGTAAACTCTGGGGAGTAGCGTATTACATACAGAACTATAGGGCTTTGACTGGGAAAAATTTGGTGTTTTGGATAGGTGGGTCGCTTATTACGCGAGAGGTCCGCGAGAGGTGAAAAGTCGTTACTTTGGGGACTGGCACTAGAACTGGGACTCAATCTTCCTCGTTCGAGTAACGCCTGGTGGATGAACTTCAGCCAATTAGATTTCTCCGCGTTGAAAAATATAAATGGCGGCAAACATTACCACGGTGAGAATAGATCAGAATATTTACTTGTCAGACTATTGTTTACGTGTGTATTTCATTTGCCTTCATTTCCTTGTTCAGTTTGAATAAGTTGAGCTGTTTTGCATCGATAACACGAGCTAAGAAAATATGCAGTTCGACGTTCGAAGGTAAGCTGAGAGTTTGCATTGCCAGCTCTTGCTCATGTGTCAAATTCAACACTGAATGTTTAAAGCTTAAAATTCTGCTCAAACGAACGTGAGCAGCCACGTGTCAAAACATGCCGGTTCGTCGATTCATACGTGGGAAAATTAAACCGGTGCTCTATTTTTGATGACAAAATCTTGAAATGCCGCACTTGCAGTAAGATGTTGTCAACTATGGTCCGTGGCATAAGAATAAGCGTTAGCTTTTAAGCTTAATTCTTATAGAATTCTATAGGCTGAAGCTTAAATTAAGCTTACTTGAATTTTCAGCTTTTGTAATAGAACAAGTCTACCTTGTTATTTAGCGTATCTCAGCTGGTTTCTATGGAGGTCGACTAGCAATAGAGTTATTTCAGTAGAGTTATGACTTAGAGTTAGAGTTAACGACTGCCAAAATCCTGAATTCGAGATTTTGGACGTCCAAAATCCTGAATTCAAGATTTTGTACTGCCAAAATCCTGAATTCAAGATTTTGTACTGCCAAAATCCTGAATTCAAGATTTTGGACTGCCAAAATGCTGAATTCAAGATTTTGGACGGCCAAAATCTTGAATTCAAGATTTTGTACTGCCAAAATGCTGAATTCAAGATTTTGGACTGCCAAAATGCTGAATTCAAGATTTTGGACGGCCAAAATCTTGAATTCAAGATTTTGTACTGCCAAAATGCTGAATTCAAGATTTTGGATGGCCAAAATCCTGAATTCAAGATTTTGGAAGGGAGGCCAAAATCCTGAATTCAAGATTTTGGACGTACAAAATCCTGAATTCAAGATTTTGTACTGCCAAAATCCTGAATTCAAGATTTTGGAAGGGAGGCCAAAATCCTGAATTCAAGATTTTGGACGTACAAAATCCTGAATTCAAGATTTTGTACTGCCAAAATCCTGAATTCAAGATTTTGTACTGCCAAAATGCTGAATTCAAGATTTTGGACTGCCAAAATGCTGAATTCAAGATTTTGGAAGGCCAAAATATTGAATTCAGGATTTTGGCAGTACAAAATCTTGAATTCAGGATTTTGGCAGTACAAAATCTTGAATTCAGGATTTTGTACGTCCAAAATCTTGAATTCAGGATTTTGGCAGTACAAAATCTTGAATTCAGGATTTTGGCAGTACAAAATCTTGAATTCAGGATTTTGTACGTCCAAAATCTTGAATTCAGGATTTTGGCAGTACAAAATCTTGAATTCAGGATTTTGCAACTCTAACTCCACGCTATAACTCTATGAAGATAACTCTAATAGTAGCCGTCCCCGTTTCTATGAGTTTAATTCAAATGGCTTCATGACTGGATCCGGAATAGTAAGAATACAACGTTTAAGGCAAACAATTAATTGTAAAAAGTTAAACCACTACTCAACACTGAAGGGTTATCCTGTATAAATATTCGATTATATATATATTAGGCAGGTGTCTTAAATCTTTGAATAACCAGTTTTACAACATTATGATTATTTTTATATTAATATTTTCAACTTTCGAAAATTGATGTAGGTTACTCCACAAGTTAATTTACAAACAGACTAGAAGAAGAAAAAGCCCTGTATAATATTCTAAAACTGTGTAAGCTGACAATAGTCCAAAACCACACAAGTTCTTTGACAAAAGCTGGGGGTGTCAGTTAATGTCTTGATTGTGTTATGTTTGGGAGCAATGATGCTGTGTTTACATCGTAAACACTAGGAAGTTTTTCTAACTTAAAAGAGTGCTCACTATTAGTGTTTGAACTCCTCTTTGGGAGATATTAATTTTTATTAACTGGTGCAACAGTAAACATCAAGAACAGGTGTCTCTTTTGGAGACACACATCATTTATGGTTTTACTTATAAGGATCTCCCCCTCCACCTTGGTTTGAACCTCTGAGCCATTTTGGCCAAATTCTTTATTTCCACTGCTTCAAGGAAAGCAGAAGAATATGGTATATCTGGGTAACATTTTATGCAGTTCTGAAAAACTACCTCAATAATTGAAAAACATAAATCTAAACTCAAAGTAAAGTTTTGAGCTTTTTCAAGTTTTTGTAACTGTAATGTCTAGTTAAATTTATTTATTTTTATGGTTTGCACCCACCACCAATTTTGTAATTTTCTGTACTGTAAATATAATGTACCTTAAACTGTATGTTTTACATGTAACTGTACATTGTCAGCCAAGAGAATATTAAAAATTAAAAACATATATCAAATATTAGTATACATGTACATCATTTGAAGCATTTATTTAATTCATTCTCCACTGGAACATTACGAATTCCCAAAATGCTCAGCTCCCAATTGGCTTGATAGCTCAGTTGGTAGAGCAATACAAAGGTATCTTACTGGTATCATCAAGGTCATGGGTTTGAATCCTGTTTGAACCAGATTTTTTTTTTCAAGTTCCTCACTAAGTTGCATAAAGATATTTGGTCTTGCTTTTATTAAATTTTCACCTGCAGTTATCAATTAATTTTATAAAGTTAATAACCAACCTGTATAGTTCAGGTGATTCTTTTTATACATGTATCTACTTAATTAGGCTAATTGCGACATACAGCTGTAGACCCTTCATTTGTTTGGATCACTTATTTAGAAAGCTTCATGAAGCTGATTAGAAAAGGTGCTGACTGACTGAGCCTTTGTTGGGTTAAACAGTGCATTTAGCATTTCTAAGTTACATCTGGTCACTTGGAGTGCAAAATGCTCTTGAGCTATACATGTACATAGTATATAAAAGCTGGTTTGTTTAAAGAGAGCAAACTTTGCTGTTGCAGATTTGATGTTTACAGAAAAGTTCCCAAGGATTTAACTGAACCCACATTAACAGGAGCAGTTAGTAAGTTCTCTGTTTTTTCTCTTCTTTTTGAACCAAAACAAAAGAAATCAGCAAATTTGTAAATTGTTTAAAAGAGTGCCCCACCCTGCCTCTTCCACCCCAACCCCCCCCCCCCCCCCCCAAAAAAAAAGAGAAAATAGACCATTTCTGAGTTGCTGTGAAATGTAAGCCAGGCTAAGTGCAAAGCTTTTCATGAATATGACAATTAGTTTTGTTGGCCTACATGTATGAATGAAAACTAATTTTCATAGTCAAATCTTTAAGCTTAGCCTTGCTTTCATAATGAGGTTCACAACAACTCGGAAATGGCCTATTGCCTCCACCTCTAAAAAAAGATTCATTTTGGGTGACTTTTCTCCTTTGGAATCTGGAGTTGTTTCGCGGTAGTGCAGAGTTCCAACTCGTCTGCGCTTGTACACATAAATAGCGAGCTGGTCTGCCCCCTGCTAGTTGGGATTTTTAACCATGTTATTTTCAATTTAAATTATTGGTTTGTGAGGTTTAATGTTCGGCCTGTGCTATAAACACTGCCGAGGGTAAAAAAGGTTATTTATTATTTTTTTTATAATGATTATACTGATTTTTATAGTTAATTTGTTAACAAATAGTAAGACAGATGATTTCCAGTGTAAACCTTTGACAAATCCATTTACACTGTAATTTTCTACAGTGTTGCTTTACAATATTTTTTCTTACATGTACATGTATTGATGAAACTCATTCCTTGTACTAAATTACATGTGGTAGTTTTAGATTAGCTAGTACATGTAGGTAAGAGCAGAAATCGCCTACTGCTGATTGAAGTCTTGTTTTTTAACCTCAACAGTCTCCATATGCAGTGCCCTTTTCATAGTGTTTCTGTTGTTATCAGAATTCTACAGTTTTATAAACACAGAACTGTAAGTACCATGGAGTTTAAGACCCTCAACATTTACATGTGATCATTTTGAACTTGAAAATGGTATCATGATGACTCTCAAACGTTCGATTTTATCATTAATTTCTACTTGCTTAATAATGTTATTGTTGCAAAATATTACTTCTTTTGGCCATAATTTTTACTTTTTGATAGCCTTTGAACAGGCCTTTCCAAAAAGTACCATAATATTCATCAAACACGTGAGGCCTAGTATTCAAGAGTAATAAAATTTTTACATCATTTTTCCTTTTTTTCTGGGCACAAAGGAAATTTTTACAGCTACAGTTGTATATTGTAGTACCTGTATGTGCATCAGAATCCTGTCCTCTATTTGTATAAAGAATCAGTAAACTGAGATGAATGGAAAAAAAGGTCAAAACAGTCATGTACATCCCCGATATTATTATGTTTGGTCATGTGCCATTTTTGCTCATGTTTAATATCTTAATTCCCCTTACTATAAAGTTTCAAATTATTTATTCTTTGCAGAACCTGCTATTAAAGCTCACTATCTTTCTAAAATTGTTTCATGCTAACAGTGATTTAAAATTTAATATGCACATTCTGTGAATACAAGGCTATCGCTGCGCGTGTTATGGTGTTTTTTAGAAAGGCAAAATTATTGTAGCAGCAACATCACTGTATTTCTTTTTGTATTTGATGATAGAATTCACAGATAAGATCAGATTATGGTTTTTGAAATCACATGGAGTACATGTACATGTATGCCACTAATTTGCTCAGCATTTGGATTGATGTATTTCTTGAAACATTTATGGCTTCTGGGCATCTGTACTGTTACTGTAGTTGTTGAAATGTGGATAAGATTATAAATGTACAAGTTGGTCTTCAAACCCTCAGTCCAGAAATCCTGGAAAAACTCATGATACATGTAATTTACTGTACATATATGTGTAAATTACTAACTTTTACTTTCCTTTACTTTACAAAACATGACTGTTATATTTTAAAACTCTTTCAGTGTTAGCGAACTGTTTGTGGATAACCCAACTGAAAATGACAGACTAGCTGTGAAACTTAACATAACCTTGCCAAGAATGAGGTGTGAATGTAAGTACTAGGAGAAATTAGCATCCAAAATATACATGTACTTGTATACTGGTATATTGATACTGTGTACAAGTTTTCATTTTCATACATACATATATCTGGGTCTAAAATAGCGTGGTTGAATTTAATTTGTAAAATGAAAAAACATTTAACAAACAAACAAAACAAAAACAATAATCTCAAAAATGCTGGGAAGTTTGGGAAGTTACTATTCAGTAGCTGTGATTATTAGAGATTAGAAACTGGCAATCTTGAAGAGACAAGTGCTTTTTTAAAGGTTAAATTTATAACTTCCTCTTTATAACAGTATTTATATTATTATTGTTTTGTTTTACAGATCTTGGTTTGGATATACAAGATGAAATGGGAAGGTAAGGTAACTGCAAGCTTCATTGTAACTACAACCTACAGTGTACAAAGAGGGGCAGTGCTAAAAGCCGGAATCCGGAAAACAGAAACCAGAATCCAGAATCCGGAATGGGAAACTACAATATGGAAACTAAACATAAACTGCTAGCGAAAAAGTTGAATGTTTAGTTGGAATGAAGTGATGTCCTTGTCAAACGCAAATTTTTTATTTTTCGAGTTGTGACACCAGAGATAAAGTTCTAATTCATTCATATTTCCCGTCAATAAAAAATGATTGTTCCCACGGTTAAAAAGTTTCAAAATGATCGCCCACGCAATAAAGATAATCAAGTTGATGGCCTATATCTTGCTTTTAAAACTATATTAAGATTTCTCGAGACCACAAATATCACCAGCTACAGTAAATTACGTTGACTTCACAAGGTTTGATTTTGTATGGCCAGCAGATGATCTGTTTTCAGTTTGCAGCTTGTTTAATTACACAACAAAACACTAATGACGAACATCTCACAGCAACATGACAAACTGGGTAGTTTGAGAATTATTCAGTATTTGTGGGTAAATCGTAAAGAATAAATAAACAAATAAATTGAGACCCGGAAAAAAATCAGTAAGCCGACCAAATGATTCTCAACAGTTTGCTCCTCTAGTACACTTAGGCTCCAATCTGACTTACCTGGAACCTTTCCCCCCTCTCTACCTGTAGTTTCAATGCTGAAATGGCCTTTTTCAAAACAAGTTGAAACAAGTATCCGGAAAATGGATGAAACAAAAGAGGAAGAAAGTGTGTAATTACCACTTCTCAATAATTATATTGGAGAGTTCGCCATCTGTACGGCCTGAAGGCCTTCGTATGTTAAACAATCTAAATGCAATGTCTTTACTAGTCTTACAGTCCTAACATAATTATCTCTGAGGAGACCTCTCAGTATAAGCCCGGGGGTTTCTTGAGGTCTCCTCGCCACTTCCTACTTCTTCTTTTACTATCATTATTCACTGTAAACATATGTAAGATCCTAGTCTATTATTCACTGTAACTTTCTATGAAGGTATGTCGTGGTGAATAAATAAAATAAAATAACAAAAAAAAAAAAATAAAATAAAATAAAATAAATACATGTTGTCTCTCACATTGTCTCCCCCTGTTCCATAAGACATTGCGTCCTTTTGAAACAGGGTTTTTTTTTATGCCATCAAGTGATTAAGTTTTTTCATTTCGTATTTTTACCCCAAGCCATATATTTCACCATTAAATATTTCTTTTCCCATTATCACAAACTTAATATTAACATTTCTGGATTCTGGATTCCAGATTCCGTTTTCCAGATTCTGGATTCCGGCTTTTAGTGTAATAGATCGATATACCAGTAAAATGGTTATAGGTTAGGCCTAACCAGTCTGCAGTCTGAAAATGTCACATGCCACAGTCTGGTGCAATAAACTGACTTGGCTTTGGTGGTTGTACAATATAAGTTACTCAATGACCCAATTGTGTGTAAAAACACAATTGGGTTTACCAGTTTCCAGATTTCAGCTGCCTTGCACGTGTACATGCAAATGTTCTCACAGCGTTACAGTGAAATTGAATTTACAGAACCTTACTCATAAATCATCATGAATCTACAAACATTGTGCCACATGTGATGGGACGTCAGTTTGTTGTAAAAGGCAGTGACTTTTCTCACTTGTTTTGGAATCTTTTGTTTTTAATGGTGATTTAATCATGCTTCATATCAACAGACATGAAGTAGGCTTTCAAGAGAATACACACAAACAGGAAATAAGTAATGGAGGTAAGCGAAGCCTGAATCTGCAGTTAGAAACATAATCTCTCATCTTTATGCTAGGCTTACAGTCAATCCATGTCACACGTGACTGGTATTTTTGAAATTTCAATGGAGTTTTGAAATTTACATGTCAGTTTTGAATATCGCCAATGAGATTTCTGAGCTTCCGTAGAAAGTTCCGTAGGTTATTGATGGTATAAAGCTATGAATTTTTTTTACATTACAGCATTAAATACATGTATTTCAAGAATAACAATTGTTTCCCAAGTATTTTGAATATCTTTTTCAGTTTATGTGTCTTTTTTGGAAAGATTTCCAGAGAAATGTTCAACATTCCATTCAAATGCCAGACATTACAGCTGTACAAAGAGGAATTTGAATGTTCATTTCATTCCCGGAAATACTGGTCACACATGAAGTGGATTGACTGTAAAATATACCATCACAACTACAAGACAGTATTCCATTGAGCATCATTCAAATCCTAGCAGTATGCAGGATGCTTGTCCCATGAACCTAGTTTGATGGCCTTAGCTCACACAGGTGTCCTGTAGCTCAGCGGTAGAGCATCTGAACTAGTAATCAGGAGGTCTTAGGTTCGACTCCTGATAGGAGCACTTAGATTTCTTTTTGCTGAGTATGCCTGTGTCACTGACTTCAAATAATACATCATTCTCATAACTTGTGTAGTACTGCTACACTAGCAGCACTATTGTCTCTTTCAAGCCTTCAAAGGGAAGTGTTGCAATATTGTGTGTCAATAGGATTGTTTTAAAATATCTTCTATGGGGAGAAATTGATATTTCAGACTTTTGCTGTGACAAATGTAAAGCAACTTATATGATCACTTTGTAAGCCATTTTTCTTCTTTAGAGAAAAGCACATTTTGGTATCTTGGTTGTTAGGTTTTTATACTTCTTGAAATCTAGCTGTTGTTTTATGATAATTGAGAACCAGCCCCAAGCTCTGACAAACTCCAGAGTACTGCAAACATTTGATTTTGTATTTGTCATCTCCTACACTGTAGAGTGTAACCTATCAGCAAAAATTTCATGGTACACATACATGTATTAAATGCAGTTCACCTCTGTCTCTTCGAGGTCTGTATAAAAGCAGTTTCAGGTGTACAGTACTTACAGCTGTACATGTATTAAAAGTTCTCACAGTATTTTTAAGCCTGACAAATTTTGTTTTGGCCTGAGAGAAGAAGAAAGTATGAGAGCAAATTAAAATGCAATGGAGGAGCAAAAGAAAAGAAACAAAAAGTATCTGATGACTTAAAACTTTGCTGGTAGTCATGTACTCAGGGCTTTCGTTGAACTTTGATGAAGCCAGCTCCACCAAGAAAAAGGCCAGTCATAAAATAAATAAAGTTCCCCATACGTGTTGTCTTTTAGTGATATTTAAACTTCAAGTAGCCTGTTACATGTACCTACATGTAATGACAGCCCTGACTGTACTTAGTATTATCTAATCATGTGGTGCAATTATTCATTGATTAGTTATGTGTTGTACGACTCAAACAAGTTGTTCTTTTGACTGTACAAAAAAATCCACATTGTAATCCCAACATGTGATGCAAAATTCATATACATGTACATGCATATATGTCATTTTAAACCTTGTTATGATAAAGTTAATTTTCATGATTGCAGTAATTTGTGTGTGTATTTTGCTCTGACTCACAGATGGGTGCATCTTCTCTGGTCAGTTTAACATCAATAAGGTATGAATGCATGTACACTGTACCTTTTAAGTGTAAACTTGTTTGGTTAAAGAGAAAATTTCAGGTAATGGGATTGAACTAGTACCTTCCTCAATGTAAAGGCATCACCTTGTACAAATTCCTATCCACTGCAACCTTTGAAAAGCTGATAATTGCTATAATGAGACACTTGATTAAGGTCACAGTGTTAATGGCTTCCTAATACAGGACTATTAATTTAACTGACTGTACTGTACAGTGTATGTAAAATCATTATTTTCCTTGCCTCAGGTTCCTGGAAATTTCCATGTTTCTACCCATGGAGCTGGTCAACAGGTATAGTGAAAAACAATAAAACAGATTATTAATTTTTGTCCAAGATGGTAATCCTGAATGATTTGTCAAAATATAATTCAAAGTCCTGTTGATATTAATTCAATTTATTTTATGGATCATTTATCAAAAGCAGTTTTTGTTTTGTTTTGTTTTATCCACAGCCAGGTGATCCAGACATGGCTCACATAGTTAACTCTATTAACTTTGGAACAGAATTGAAGGTAAGTCAATTGTTCAATGAGTAACTCATTTGAGTCAGCTGAGGTTATCTGTGTTCTGGTTCTCTTTCATTTGCAGTATACATGTTGGTGTTCACTTAAATAAAGTGTTTCAGTCAAATTATTTTATATTTGTTTGTTCACAAATTTCTTCACGCAATGGACTTACAGCTGTCTACAGTGTAGCCACATGTAGTTGTTTATGTAAATACTGATTGAAACAGTGCTTTTGTTAGTAATGATGAATCCGAAGTATTGTTTATTAACAACAGGCTTTTGTTAAGTTGTAATCTTAGGACACAAAAATTCTTAACCTGAGATAGTTTCTGCCCTCACGAATCTTGGCCCAGATTGCTACATGTACATTGTAAGGGAATCCCATTTTTGAGACCTGTCGAAAACATGATGTTCCTCCAAGGGTTTTCTTGTTACAGCTGTTACAGTGTAACATTCTGGACTACTGTAAAACTGTTGTGTTAAAAGTAATTTTCAGTTAGATGAATGGAAACAAATTGTTTCCCCCGTAGGAAAAAATTCCAGGTGCTTTTGTTGCACTAAAAGGACGGGACAAAAGCGATGCAAATGGTAAGTAAAATAATACAACCTTTGTTGAATTAAAAAGCTGAGTTTGTGATTCTTTGTGTTTTGTGTTTGTTGGTTTGTTTCTGTCTGTAAAGTAATTGCATGCAAACATGCCATCTTAAGAATATTGATTTTGTTTTGAAGGTCTGTCATCACATGATTATGTATTAAAGATTGTGCCTACCATATATGAGAAGCTGGATGGAACTACAACATTTACCTATCAGTACACGTGGGCTTATAAGGTCAGAGATTCCTTCTTCATGTACACTGTACACGGAATCTTTTTATACGTATATGGTAATTGTGCAAAGCGAAGGAGATGTGTTGTAGGAGTTGGGAGATAACTCGATCACTCGCTCACTTGGCCATAGAAAATACAGCTGTACATGAAGAAACTATCGTGTCCACCTTGTTGGCTTTTTCTTTTTTTTTTTGCTTTAAATGGGAGCCTGTATGGAAGTTCAAATTAGAAAAGTGGAGTAAATTGTAAAGTATATTGAAGTATTTTATATTTGATAAATTTGCTTTTCATAGAAAACATTTCCGCGAGTTTTTATTTTTTATTATTATTATTAGCTTTACCAAAAAAAAAGTAAATACGACACTACAATACTAAACACTGCTTACATACTTTACATAGTTACAACACTAACGATACTTCCCATACTTATATCATTAACTATATTTACAATTTCTAACAATACTTGCAATGATCTCAATACTTACAATACATAAAATACCATTGCTACTTACAGCACTAACAATATTTACACTACTTACAATACTCACAATACTTTGATTGCCTTATTATTGTTTTAAGTTATTTTTTACAATTCTTTACAAAGAGCTTGACAAACCAGACGACAATAGATAAATAGATGAGTAGAATAAATGCCACGATACTTTACAAACAACAACACTAAACAAAACGAAATGAACTTAGCGATATTTGACAAGCTGTACAATATCCAGACGGTAGAAAGATCTCGGTGAGTTACCTTTTTGCATAGGCTTTATAGGCTGTAGCCTAGGGCTAGGAGATCCTATATTATTTCTTACTTGCACAAAGTCACAAAACTTTGTCCTTTATCTTTGGAAATCTTGCACAGAGGAACGTGCATTCAGCATGGGTTATTTATCGTTTTTTGTGATAATTGTCCGTTATTTGTATTGTATGTTGTAGGATTATGTATCTTATGGACATGGAGGCCGCATTTTGCCAGGTAGAGGACTGTCGCTTATGTGTAATTATTATGGAAACCTATGAACCTTCCAAGGATCTGTTTTGTTCTTGTCAATATCACAGCAATGAAGTGATAAAATGGAGAGATGTAGAGAATAATTAGGTGACAGATAAAACACATTCATTTGTTAAGTCTGATTCTGATTCGTACCAAACAAGAAAACGAAAACAAAGTAACAAAACATCTCGCCATCTGCTGCTGCTGCTGCAAAAAAACAAACAAACAGAAAAACAAAAACAAAACAAAAAAACAAATTAAAAAAAGAAAAATGGGGCCAATACCCCCCCCCCCCCCCCGCCAATAGTTTTCCCTGTTTCCAAGAACCTTACTGGAATGGAACAGACTTCCAAGACAAGTAGCTTTGGCAAAATCGCTTGAGTCTTTTAAGGAAGCTATCTCTACGATTTATTAGTCCAGGGTTTGTACATTTGTTATTATTATTACTTTTAGTTATTAGCGCAGTTCTGTATATTCAGTACTGAATTTGGACTTTTATAGAAAACAAATAAATAAACTGTAACTTGTTGTACGTTTACAGGTTTTGTTGTTGCCAATTTCCTGATAACTTAGTCCATAGATATGATGTTTGTTATCAGCAAACGCAAAGTCAAATACAAACGGGTTTATCAATGAATCTCCCTGGACGTTCTGCACTCAAGTGGTAGGCACGGTTGATGATCAGAGCATCCGCGAAGTGACTTTTTTTCGCCTGTTGTTATCCAACAAAATAGAGTTGCCGGTTTAAAATAATTATATCTGTTTCTGAAAATTTTCAAGAGGAGCTTCCGTGTCACATTGCTTTGTATTTCAGCCATTTGGTTTCGCTATGATCTCAGTCCTATCACAGTCAAATACGTGGAGAGACGGAAGCCGCTTTATCATTTCATCACAACGGTATGGCTTCTTAGTTATAGTTGTATTTTAAAGCAGTTCCTTACTTAGAAACCTGTTAATGAGCCGTCTCCTTTCGAAATGTTTGAGCTACTTTTGTTTCAAACCTATCGACCAGCTGAAATCATGTGTTTTTAGTGGACACTTGTCTGTTATAGCCCCGAAGACATGCCTCATTTGTAGGAGTTATTGTGAACATCCTCGACAAAAGTCGTTGTGACATTCCTTTCAGTAGATGCCAATTTTGCTCTGTAGACGTGATGGGTCAGGGGCACCCAAAGGTTCGTGTCTGTGAAATATCTGTTCGGAAAGACATAACCCGCCTCAGAAATTCGCCTTAAATTGTGAAGAAAAACAAGCGTTATTTTAAGCGAGTGATCACCTTGAACTTTCGCAACACTGAAAACATAATCTGTTTTGGTTTTTTGAGGTGCAAATCAAGCCAACAGCAGCTCTTAAATTCAGGGAATAAGATATTCCGTTCCCTAAAATTTTCTGCAATTTAAATTTCAGCTAAAGATTCCGAAGAGATGAAATTGTGTAAGCGTTCATATATTTGCCTTTTAAAAGGCCTTAACATGTTGTAATGCAGGAAACAGCGTTAAAAATTTTTGCTTTATTGTTCTCGTTGGGTTCCTCCGAAGGGTGCGCGAGTTTTGGTCGTTTGAATTAAAACGACACCAACACTAATAAATCCTTTGAAAGTAGTTGGCGAGAACATACATGTAGAATACATGTATTTTTATTTCTCGTAATCAGTTTTCCAGCATATTTCGAATTGTTGTTGCAACGTCGACACACACCACCCTGACTTTTACGTTTGCAGACTTCAGCATTTTTGTCATCCTCGGAGACCCAGGGGCAGCTAGTCGGGTGGAATGGATTTTCGTGGGCGAAAGTGTACAACAAGAATGAGAGAGAGCAAGAACGTTCTTGCTGAAACTATCGCCCATGAAAATCCCTTCCTCCTGAATAGCTGCCCATGGTTCTCCGAGGAAGCATTTTTGTGTGAAGTGGGCTTCTTGCAGAATAATCAGTTTTCTGTGTTCGTAATGAGCAGCGTCATTTCGTTGTTTGTTTTTCAGGTGTGCGCTATCGTTGGTGGTACCTTTACTGTGGCTGGCATTATCGACTCCATTATATTCACAGCCAGTGAATTGTTTAAAAAGGCTCAACTTGGAAAGTTAAGCTAGTTTAGGGCTATTCAGACGGCGCCTTCGATTGACTGTATTCTTGAATTACCTCACTACAGAAACTTTAGGCGACGTCAAATTTTGATCACGAAAATTTGGTGTCGCGAAAAAGAAAGTGGCTGAGATACATGTATTAGATTTTACTAGATGAATTGTAATTGTTAAAATTTCCAAACTGGCGAAAATTTAGTGTCGCGAAGTATCGTCCTTCCAAAATCGCGAAATTAAGGGTGCATTCGATTGACCCTATTCTGGAATAGGAATACATACAACAATGACAAGAAATCCCTCATGAGAGGTTTTACGAGTCACTGGAGTACAAGATTGCTCTAGAATTAATTGTCATGTGTCAGCGAAAGTTTGTAGAAATATCTTCCCAAATTGCTTAAAAAAGGGAAATTTAACAGCTATTTCGCTTATTCTTATTCCGGAATATGATTAATCGAACGCAACTTAAGTTGGCGAGAAGATAACCACTCATAGGGTACAAAATGTAAATGTAAAAATAGTGACTGTTCTCAAACGCAAAGTAAGTTCTATATGAACTGTAGTACTTGCTGATCTGACGTACGGTATCCATAATGTGTTCAGAATTCTGGTGAGTCCAAAATGTCGATATGAAAGGCTTTTAACCATTCATCGTGCTTTCGATGCCTACTAATAATGAAATATTTTTCTGTGGTTTTTTTGACTATGCGAGGAAAGCAGATTATAGCAAGGGCTATTGAAATCTAAAAGAAAATTGGGGGTAACCACGCATTTTTTTAGAGATTAACTAAGCAACAATTATTGTAAAAAAACAGTAAAATACAAAGCAATGTATAGCGGTTTTTTTCCAAATTGAGGCTTTATTATCTCTGAAAAATGCATGGTTACCCCAAATTTTCTTTCTGGATACCAAGAGCACTTGCAAAGTTCTGCTTTTTCTGCACAGTTTTAAACCGCGCAAAAATATTCCTGTATTAGTAGGCACCACCCATACGAAACCCGAGCACCTCGAGATACGCAGAACATATGCGCAGTAACAAAAGTGGGCATCTTCCTTAAATGGAGCGAAATTTTCTGATTGAACCATGCAAACCGAGTGGACTGACTCTTTCCGTTCTTTATTTTCCCCATCCCCATATCTGTACCAATCTCAGGGGAAAGTGGTAGTATGTGATAAACTGCAAGTTTCAAACCGAAAAGAAAGGGACCCACCTTGAAATGTCCTGTGTCAGTTTCAATTCAAAAACCTAATTCTATCATTAATCTACACTTCTGCTTAGGTTGCTTTCCATTGAAATATTTGTTGTTTTGTAACATTTGTCAGGGAATTTTGTAACATTTTAGCCACGACAGTGTCAACTTATTTCGACATTGACAGTTTTTTTTAATGTAATTTAAGTGGGTTTTCAAAGGAGGTTATTAATAAATTTATTGTTGTCGTAGGTCCATTATTAGACTATAATTCTGATTCCAACGGAAAGTTTTAATACTTGTTATTTAGACTTCTTAGGGTTGCGGTACCGAATAAACTGTATGATGTTAATTCCAGTCTTTCTGTGTTTCCAGTGTGTCAGTCTTTCTACCAACTGAAAATTAAACAGCGCGAAGTAATCTCGTACCCATAACTCACTGCAGGTTTGGAAATGTGAAAATGTGATAGATCTGGCTACGGGATTAATAGCGAGCTTCTCGCCAGCGACTCAAGCTTAACAACTTCATGCAATCGCCTTGAAATGCAAAGCGCCGGCAAGAACAAGGATAGAGAGGTTTTATTCTCTGTTATTGTGCCTGTGTTCCTCATCGTTTTGTATGTAAGGCGTAATTTAAGAACAATAAAACGCGCGAGAGTTGGACACCTACATGAAGGGTGGATGGGATGAGGTCTTACGTCGGCACGTAAGCACCCACCGAAAAAGGAGATTTTATAAAAGTTGCTGAAAGGCGATATTAAAGGTGAGCGGCCAGCAAGCCAAAACGATATACAGTCAACTCTCTCAAAGCGACCACTTCTCGTAAGCGACCACTTCGTAAACAACCGTTTTGTTTCTCAGTTAAAGACTGTTTCAAGAGCTCTCTCGTAAGCGACCTTTCTAAGGGACCGCGACCACTTTTTAGGCCAGAAATTTGACATATTCTTTTGTTTTCTGTTTCCGGTAAGCGATCACCCAGCATATTCGCGTATGATCTGAGTAAATAATTACTCAGAAGCAACAAAAGTTCAATTTTTAATGACGCTACCCCGGACAACTGACAGTTTACAGACAGAGAAGATTACTATAATTAGATCTGTAGGTAAATGGGAATTGTTACAGTGATCTGTTCCAAAATGTTACACAAAGTTTCGTCAGAAGAATGGATACATGTGAAAAAATCAAAGAAATTAGTTTCAATTTGCCTAACTTTAGCTGCTAGGGTAATATTTTTAGGTAATTAATTTATCAGTCCAGCATTATACCGCTCTACTTATTCCTCTTATTTAGTATTCGCAAAAATTTCAACGAGTTCTTAATCGTTTATTATTAAACCAGAACTGAATGGCAAACTGATTCAATTCGCGTTAAAGTATTTGTTTAACCATCTATTAATATGTTAATATTCAGCTCTAGCCTATTTAAATATCCGCGTTCACAAACTGATTTTCTCTCTTGATAATGGAGTCAAGATGACTCCGAAACGTCGAGCCTTAAATCTCTCTGTAATTTTTGCATGATTTTTAAAACTCGTATTTTAGAATTCTATAGATCACAAGCTTTTTAATTACTTTTAAAGTTAGTGGCTCTATTTAGGAGTCATTTAGGCTTTTGAGGCTCTTTTCTCTTTTGCAGGGCCCTTATTGATATCAGCATTTTTATGCTGAATAGGTCACCCTTGTTAAATAACAAATAACATTTATTAATATAGGTCAGTTTCGATCTATTAAAATTCTTACTTGGCTCCGAGGTTTGGGGGGATAAGACAAAAGAAATTATACGGAGGTTCATATATGAGTGATTAATTTCTTTTGTTTTATTCCCCGTAGCCTCGGAGCCAAGTTAGAATTGGCCTTATCACGGTTTTCGACGCCATTTTGACCATTAGGCAAACAGGCTTGAAATAACAGTGTTTGTATGGAAATCCGATGTCAAATAAGTTAATAAAACATCGCTTGTGAAAAATTCATGAATTGGAAACTTTTGGCACTAGGAAAAGGATTTTAAGAAAAAAATTGGAGGGATGTAGCTGTGCCAGAAAGCGTCCAGTCGTGTTTTGAACTTTTCATACATTTGTCTGTAAAGCGAACCAGCCGGTAACTGCTACTAAAAATAGTTCGCGGGAAAAAAAAATACAGGGAAATGTATGGAAAGTTCAAACCACGACAATAAATTTGAGCGCACAATAGTTAATGGCAACTTGCTCGTTGTTTTTCATTATCTACTGCCAACATGAGAGTGTTAATCAAAATTCTCTCTGCCTCTTGTTTTGAGGCAGCCAGTTTTCGACAGCCAAAGGCGTCTTAATACTTTCTACGAGGTAACGATAACAGCACTAAACGGAGTTGCCCTTCAGAATTACCAGGCTGGAGTTGGCTTCATAGAGTTGTCGCAAGGAAAGATTGAGTTCCAGGCCTTCAACAGGAATGCGATCAAATACATGTCAGACGCAAGATGTCGATCGCGACTGATGCTGGTTCTTTTCTCAGCTGCCGCCGTTTACAACTGCTACTTTGTCGCAGCCTATTCTTAGACACTGGGTGTACTGTCACTCTTGGAAATGCTGAGTAGACCGAGAAACTCGAATGATATTCTAGTATAGTAGGACAGGATCAAAGAATGCTTTATAATAGCAACTGTTTATACAGCTATTTCAATTAACGTTGTCGTATCAAAGTATAAAGCTGTAAGACAAGACCTCAAGATTCTGTGGATTTTTTTTATGAATAAGTTCATCAAAATCAGCTATGCCTCGTCCGTCCAGTGAAGATATGTGACGGAGAGCCATTTGGATGAAAGAAATGTTAGGATATCAAGTGGATGAGGTGGCAGCCTCTTTGAAGATGTCTTTAAGCTTTGATCCGACAACGTTAATTGAAATAGCTGTGTACGTACAACATTAATCTCGAAAGCATTCGCATGAAATAGTTTGTTACTAAAGAAGTACTTTTTCAGAAACCTTAGAGACCTAGTGGTTTTATCAGCACGACTTATAAAACATCACAAGATCTACAGTAAACACCCGCATATAAGAACAAATGGATTAAGAACACCAGGCTGAAATTTGGCCAATAAAGCCCTATTTTTATAAGAACAAGATCAGCCTGAAAAGTTCAGCATGTTCTTATAAAATGGGAAAAGTGTCACAATTACATAAAAAACAAGTGATTTTATGTTGGCAGTCATGACTCTGTCAGCTGTCAAGTGGTTGTATTTTTGTATTGAGTACTGTACTGATGTTTCTACTGTAATTGATTTTTCTACTGTAAAGTACCCGTATTAGTAATATAGAGATTTAAGAACATTTTAAGAACACTTTGAGGCTGATTTGTCACTAAGCACCCGTTAAATAAGAACCCGATCAGCCTGACCTCCGAAATCAAGTGTTCTTATATGCGGGTGTTTACTGTATTGTTTATGCATATAGTGCGGAATTGATTTTCTAGTATAGGGGCAAAGAAGATCAAATTTAATTAGTATGGGCTGTTTTGGAAGATTTACTTGGAGGATTTTCATTACTTTTTGTGACCCGGGATAGTTTATGGGTGACTTAAAAACAAAGCTACCTATTTAACTATTCATATCTATGTTGAATTGTTTGTTTGCTTACAATTCAAATTCAGTTATACACATGCAGAGGATCCATTATCTGGAACCCTTTAATGCCACATTATAAAAACCTCGACTTTTCAGTTCAGGCAGGGATGATATTTTGATTGTCTATTAGGCTGTATAAGTGTTATTAGTGTTAGTGATAAAATGGTATCAGTATTATTTTTGTATTAGAATCGTAATCGCGTTCTACGTAGAAAGAACGCATTCCTTATACAGATTGGCGCCGAGATTGTATGGGAGAGTCAATCGAACGACTGAATGAATGGATCTTGGGACGCGTATCTGGCATCCCCAGCAGATTTTGCAGCTCCGGCGGATGACGTCATCGCCAACTTGGCAAAGAGCCTGGGATCGAGATCATCGAACGCACTCCCTAATCTTTGACTGTTACAAGTTTTTTATGTTGTTGTATAAACACGATCTCACTGGATATTGCTTTGAAACCCATCGTGTATAAATAAAAGTTATGGTGTTGTATGGAATGGTACACTGTCAAACATTTTTCTCGGAAACTTTAAATACTAGCGGAACTGATGATCCAGTTTAAAGGTCACCTTTGTGATTGGTATGTTTATTGTATTTGTGAGAATGTAGTTAATTACACTTGATAATTCAGAGAATTTGTTTTCAATTATAGTATTATTCATTTACAGGAAATTTTTTTACGCTAACACAATTGATCTGTTCGGATTCTTAAGATAAATTTTTAAAACCAACATAATTCAGGGAATTAAACTCCCCCGATTTACGAGCTGTTGTTGGCTTTCCGAAAATCAATAGCTGACCATGTTTTGCTCTCTTAAAGTGCATCTGCTTGTGGCTTCGTCGCTACTGAATAAGAACATGCTTATGCGTTCTGTGATGTACGCATTTTCGTGGACCAAACGGCGTAAATGTAGGACGCTGAATGGGCGAGGAAGCTTAGGCCTTCCAGACAACTGGGGTGAATGCGATACAAAAAACAAACAAACAAGCAAACACTGAACAAACAAGCAAACAAACAAACAAATAAACAAGCAAACAAACAAACAAACAAACGACTACGAAACTCCAAAAAAGAAAAGTCTGCATGCTAAACTAAATCCACCATACATCGCAGTTTATCGTACTTTGTGCAAGACTATACATTTTCTAAAATTGAATGTTTGGTTTTATGTGACTTATTTGATGAGGGAACTTGGCCAATGTTAAGGGGTTTAAAAGCTGACTTTTTAAGCTCTAGACCAGGCTCAATAAGTGAACTTATAAAACTAAACATCATTGCACTTTAATTTATTTGCTACCAAATTCTCAACTTCGAAACCTTAAGCAATTTTGGCATTTAGTTTGATTTCCCGCAGTATTTAAATCGAGTTTTGGAAGCTTGGATTGAGTCTCTTATTTTGAAGAAATCTGATTGGGTGAGATATTGTGACCGGCTGATTTAATTGTCAACTCCATATCACGCGTTTAGGTACTAAATTCGGGCGCTTTGATTTTAGGGATCCTTTTGGAGGGGAGGTGGGAGGGAGGGGGACGAGGGGAAACAGAAGCCACTATCTCAGCTAAAGTACAGTATATTTCCCAGGGATAGACTTATTTGTTAAAAACTAACTTATCGGATAACGGAGTTTCAGAGGTTTGATTGGCTTAGCGGTCACGGTATATGAGCCATTATACCATGTCCCATTGAATACGGTAAGAGAAAGCGTCAGGGGAAAAAGAAAATATCACTAAATCAGCAAGATTAAGCAAGTTTTTGTGATTGTTTTTATGAAACAATTTAATATTCCTGTTGCGCTTGTTGGCTCAAGATGATTTTAGCCAACTCGACGCTGCGCGCCTCGTTGGCTATCTATCATCTTGTATCGAAAGCGCGCTCGTGGAGTAATTGCCACAAACGTTAAAACGGCCACCTTCTTTATTTCCCCCTCTCCTTCAATGTTGATGTCTAGTAAACTGATGTGAAAGAAAATTAATTAAAACTGTGAACGGAACATTGAGGGATGGGGAAGGGGAATACGTGCTTTAAGGTGAGATCGCGATATATGAAGTGTGTTAGTGCAGCTCTACAACCGTTGTGACTACATGAGCGTGTTGCTCATGGAATGGGTGCCTCATTGTAAGGCTCTATACTGATCACTGACGCTAGGCTTGAAAGACTCGCCGTCCCTCCAAACTAACCCACAATTCCTGAAGGAACCGAATTCGTGACCAGGCTCCTCACAGCTTTTTTGAGTCTGAAATTGGAGGAGTATGCTTGATTGAATTTTCTCGGAACTTGACCGCGTACCGATGAATAGAGCCACACCAACGCATTTTGGATGGATTAGACGAGCTATCTGCTTTCCCGAAAAAGGTAAGAGGATGCCTTCCAGTTGTAATTACAGTTCACACAGGTTTTTATTGATAATAATAAGGCGTCCGTTTATGTTCACCATATTTAACTCCTAATCTGAACTGAAGATTTTAATCTTATGACATATGGGATATGATAACTCTATTTTCGTTTCCTTGTCACATACCAGGGTTTCTTATCAGTGGTAGCTAACTTCTGTGTTCTGTGTTTGACCAAATCACGGATCAGTGACATGTCTGGAGGGAGAACCGAAGTCGAACGTCTTCTATGCAGGAAGATTGAAGTGAAAGAAACTGGAGAGCATGTAACTGTGAGAGATACTTCACATGCAAAAGCAAACCACTACATCATACAGAGCAGACCATACTTCCCTAAGGAAAAGCTACGCACTTACATCGATTGTCCTAACTTCTTAAATTTTGCGCGAGGGCTGTGTGTTGCCAGCCTGTTCGGTGCACTGGTTGTTCGTGGTGGGTCGAGAGCTATCCCAATCTTTTTCCTCGTGGCTTGCTTGTTGTTTTTCATTATCTACTGTCAACACGAGAGGGTGAATCAAAATTCTCTGCCTCTTGTTTTGAGGCAGCCAGTTTTCGACAGCCAAAGAAGTGGGAATTCTTTCTACGAGGTAACTGTAACGGAACTCGACGGAGTTGCTCTTCGGAATTACCAGGCTGGAGTTGGCTTCATAGAGTTGTCGCAAGGGAAGATCAAGTTCCAAGCCTTCAACAGGAAGGCGATCAGATACATGTCAGACGCAAGATGTCAATCGCGACTGATGCTGGTTCTTTTCTTAGCTGCCGCCACTTACAACTGCTACTTTATGGTAGCTTACCATTAGACACTGGGTGTTACAGTCTGAAATGCTGAGTAGACTGAGAAACAAACTTGACAAGTGATATTCTAGTATAGTCGAGGTCTATAGTAGGACCAGAGAAACGAAATTTAAAATGGCTGGCTTTTTATATATACGTACAGCATTAATCTCGAAAGCGTCTGAGGAAGAAGTTTGAAAAATCATTTCAGACACCTTTCAGACCCAGAGGGTTTATTACTTCTTAGAACAGTCATCTCGAACTAAAAGCAAGATATTCTACATGCTTATGTTACAAAATGGATTTACGATAGATGGGAACGCAAACAAGACGAAATGGGACAGTTGTCATCTTTTGTCACGCATAACCTTTTTGCCACTCTTTGTGATACAGTAATTAACAACTTGTTCGAATAATTAGTTGACTGAGAAGAGTTATCACCTGACAGTAGAGAAATTAAATAAATTGGTCTAGAAACTCTTAACGTCTTGGTTGAATCGTTTGTTTGCTCAAAAGACATTTCTCGGAAGCGAACTGATGTTCCGGTTGAAAGGTCACTTTCGTCGGATCGATCCAAGTGTCGATTTTATTATTTGTAAGAACACTTAACTCCACCGGATACGTTATGAAGTATAAACTTATCCGCACACAGGACATTTTTGTGGGAACGTTCAAGGAACTGTGTACAAGTCATTCCTCTTGAATTCTGAAGAGCACTCCAATAGGGACGTTAAAATTCAAAATTTGATCATGATTGAGCTTGGACTGTATACTGTGCAATTTTTGGAATCATTCCTGGTCCGGTATCGCCGAATTTTCTACCACTGTACAAGTTCATAGTTTCAAGGAAGTTCACTGAGAAATGCATACTCTCTGATCGTGCTGTGTGACGTTTCCAAGAAACTGTTAAACAGCACACTCATACCGTAGGATATAATTGCTATCTCTATTAAACAGTGTGAAGGAAGAGCTTGTAATCAGTTGTAACAGATCAAAAACTAGTTATCACAATAGCCATACCCCATGTTTTGTCGATAAACTTCTTTAAACAACGCTAAGAAAAACTCTAGGTCATTCAAGGACTTTGACTTTAATATTGAATACCCACGGACATGCCACATTTTGTTGGGGATGAATTTTACGTGTACCATTAGTAACCTGTTAACTGATCTCAATTCAATAGGCCATTTTCATGATGGCGTCAATTGACTACAACTACCAGAATTCATTTCGTTTTCCTTTTCAAATTCAAATTTTGTAATCCCAGTGGACAGCAAAGAACAATAGCTCTAATTAGCATGAGAAAACAAAAATCAGAAGGATTCTGGTAGTTGTAGTAAAATGACGCCATAGTGAAAATGTCCTATTGATCTGAT